>NW_028276612.1:0-84502 GCF_052056855.1 Sturnus vulgaris
TGCTTCTGCTGTTAGGAATCGCTCCTTGAAAGACGAGCGAGAGCGTCCTTCCGGGTGCATTGCACTGAGTCGAGTGCTCGCTCGGGACTTTGCACTCGGGGCCAAGGCAAGAGGGCGTGCTTGCCCGCAGAACTGAGAACACGCTGTTGGGCAGAGCTGAAACTTACCGCTGGAGTTCAGCTCTCGCCGGACGGCAGAAGGCGAAGAACGAAGCCGCTTGCGAGCGGCGCAGTGCAGCGAAGAGCTCTCCGAATTCGCCGCTAGCTCCACGGTCCTTCTCAGCTGCGAGTAGCAGCGCTCGCAGTACACAGAGCTTCGCAAGGCCCGAAGACCCGGAGGGAAGTATGGCACACGGAAATGTGCCAGGACAGAGACGTGTTCTACGTTGTCCCTTCTCGTCATGCAGTTTGTGCCTCTGCTGCTTCTGCTGTTAGGAATCGCTCCTTGAAAGGCGAGCGAGAGCGTCCTTCCGGGTGCATTGCACTGAGTCGAGTGCTCGCTCGGGGCTTTGCTCTCGGGGCCAAGGCAAGAGGGCGTGCTTGCCCGCAGAACTGAGAACACGCTGTTGGGCAGAGCTGCAACTGACCGCTGGAGTTCAGCTCTCGCCGGACGGCAGAAGGCGAAGAACGAAGCCGCTTGCGAGCGGCGCAGTGCAGCGAAGAGCTCTCCGAATTCGCCGCTAGCTCCACGGTCCTTCTCAGCTGCGAGTAGCAGCGCTCGCAGTACACAGAGCTTCGCAAGGCCCGAAGACCCGGAGGGAAGTATCGCACACGGAAATGTGCCAGGACAGAGACGTGTTCTACGTTGTCCCTTCTCGTCATGCAGTTTGTGCCTCTGCTGCTTCTGCTGTTAGGAATCGCTCCTTGAAAGACGAGCGAGAGCGTCCTTCCGGGTGCATTGCACTGAGTCGAGTGCTCGCTCGGGACTTTGCTCTCGGGGCCAAGGCAAGAGGGCGTGCTTGCCCGCAGAACTGAGAACACGCTGTTGGGCAGAGCTGCAACTGACCGCTGGAGTTCAGCTCTCGCCGGACGGCAGAAGGCGAAGAACGAAGCCGCTTGCGAGCGGCGCAGTGCAGCGAAGAGCTCTCCGAATTCGCCGCTAGCTCCACGGTCCTTCTCAGCTGCGAGTAGCAGCGCTCGCAGTACACAGAGCTTCGCACCTCTAAATGTTTTACTACTGTGTTATGATTCTGTCTTCAGTTAATAGAACCCGATATACAACAAAGAGATGGGAGCACATGGAGATGCATTGGAGAGCCTACGCTGGAGGTAACACATTCATTTTTTACTCAAACAAATCCAAATTAGAAATGTTGAAAATTACCTGGGGCCATTTCAACAGCCAGCAAACTGACTAACACAACCAATCTTTGGCTTCTATTCAATCCTTTGCTTGTTTTACCTGGACCTTGAAGATCTGTCTGCAGCCTTCCTCTCTGCAAATATATCACACTCGTCCTATTGAGAACCCATGGCTCATCACAGCTGCTTCGCCACGCCTGCTTCCAGAAGAACTGGCAACTACAAGCTGGGAGCCAAGAGATACAACACTTCACTTGGAAAAGGGCCTTCCATGAATCCTAGAATCCCAGAATGGTTTGGACTGGAAGCGACCTTAGAGACAAATTATCTTCTTCCCACATCCTGACACGGGCAGGGACACTTTTCCACTAGTCCAGGTTGCTCCATGTCCGCTCCAGCCTGGCCCTGGACGCTTCCTGCCATGGGGCTCCTACACAGCCTCTTTGAACAACATGTGCCTCAGCACCCACCCAAGGAAGAATTCCTTTCCAATATCCCATCTATCCCAGCCCTCTGGCAGTTTGAAGCTATTCCCCCTTGTCCTGCGAGTCCAGACCCTTTTCCAAAGTCCCTCCCCAGCTATCTTGGAGCCCCAGCAGGCACTGCAAAGGGCTCGAAGATCTCCCTGGAGCCTTCTGTTCTCCAGATTGGACACCCTCAGCTCTCCCAGACTGTCCTAGAGCAAAGAAGCTCCACCTTTCAAAGCACCTTAGACGCCTCCTACCGGCCAAACTCGATGGCAACGCTGGCCTTCCGGGCCCTACGGATATCGCTTCCGGTGTCGTTCGGGGTCACTCCCGGCTCTCTTCCCGCCCCCCATGGGGCCCTCAGGCGATGCCGCTCCTACGCCACTTCTGCCGCTGTCAGACCAACGAGGGGGCCGGGGGCCAGCCCAGACTCATCCACAATCCACACTGTCCTCGGCGGCTGCTGCGGGCTCACGGCGGCCCACACACCCGGAAGCAGAGCTCCGAACACAGAGGATCATAGCCCCACATTTGTGTTCGTCTCTGCACAAGGCAGGCCAGTCTTGCCATGCCCGGACTTTTCAGTTCAGCACGAGAATGAGAATACACCTGCGCCATGGGGGAGGAAACCTCTAAAGACTCCCTCATACGTGGTCGCTCAACTTAATGCCTAGGCACTTGCCATTCCTAAGGCTACACTAAAGCCTTTTTTACCTTGCGGGTAAGAAATGCCGTTGTTCTCGTGTGCAGCTAAAGGCGCAGCACAGGCAGGCCGGGACAAAAGCTGGGGCAGAGCCCTTCCTCACTCCTTCGCTGTGCTGTACTCCATGCAGCTAGAGCGAAGCGAGAAGGACGCGAGGAAGAAAAAGGCGTTCTTAAAGTAGCACCCTGGCAGCAGCCCTGAAAAGGCGCATAACACACGGCATCTCGCTGCCCTCCGTTCTACATACTCGCGGCTCCCTCTGCCGACTTGCAAAAGTTGCTACCAGAGCAGAGGCGGCCAGATTGAAGAGGCAGTGCCTAGGTTCACCTTCTCCTTACTGCACGTAAGCCACGTCCAGCTCCTCGCTGCACTCTGGATTTCCCTTCTCCGAGGCACTTACCGTGGTGCTGTGTGCAACTCGGCGCCTAGAAGTGACCGCCAATGCTTTCACAGCGGGCTGCAAGGGAACCAAGGAGCAGCACAAGCAGCAGTGCTTCAGCTTGCTCCTTCCGACTGCTAAGGGCACTTGGGAAGGCAAGCGAGAGTCAACCACCTTCCTCTCCTAGTAACGTGGTGCACACAAGCACGGGACTAGTGCCGCTTCGTTCACCGCCCTCGCCCAAGCGTGGAGCCGCTTTCACTTGCCGGCGGCCAGAAGCCGCTGCAAGGGCGCCACACAACCACAAGTGCGCCGGCAGCCAAGAGCTAGAGAACGCTGCTTCTGCCCAAGCCCGCCTAGGGCGTGCACCTTTGTTCTCAGAGCTCCGTGCAACAGTCTGCCTCTCTCGCAGTTCGAATGGAAAACGAAAGCTTTTCGCCTACGCCCGTCACAGAGATCCGTTGCCAGGACGAGAATGCCTTGTGGCCGGAGCTCGCCCCCGCCGCGAGGAAGCTGCTATTAGCACCGCGTTGCAGGGACACGTCTCGCTTCTTGACTACGTGCTCAGCGCTCTCCGAATTCGCCGCTAGCTCCACGGTCTTTCTCAGCTGCAAGTAGCAGCGCTCACAGTACATAGAGCTTCGCAAGGACCGAAGACCCGGAGGGAAGTATCGCACTCGAAAATGTGCCAGGATAGAGACGTTCTACACTGAGTAGAGACACAGACAGACAGAGAGTTCTACACTGCCCCTTCTCGTCGGCCATCTTGTGCTCTGCTGCCTCTGCTGTGACGAATGAAAGGCGAGCGACAGCGGCTCTCCAGGCACTGAAGAGAGTTCCCTAGGGACTTTTCGATGTAAAACTTTTTCCACCTCCAAAAATACATGGGTAAGTCCTAAAAGTTTTGGTTTTCTTAAGAATAGTTTCGCCCAAGTTTTGCTGTTCTAAACAACCATGGTTTCAGTCTTCACTTAACTGCTTGTTTCTGTCTTTTTGGCTAGTGGCAATCTAATTCTAAGGTAAATAGATGTGTTGGAAATCCATAAATTACATCTCAAGTTAGGTGGGAAAATTGGCTCGGAAGAAAATGGAATTGAGAATTTGGAAAGAATCCAGAGTGAGCTGATGTCACAATCCGAGATTCCCTTGAGTTCCAAATCCTTTCATTTGTGTTTTTGTGGGCTTTTTGAAGGCGGTGTACAGTTGAAGCCATGATTTAGCTGCGGTGAGACCTGCTCTGCTGTAAAAGCATTATTTTCTCAGTGAGCATGGACAACAGTTAGAGTGTCGTCTTTTAAGATTCCCTGCACTCCACTTATGGTGGCAAAAGCAGTGCCTTGACTGTAATCATAAAAGTGATTACAGCTTCATTGCTTTGACATCATGTAGGATGCTTCCTCCATCTGCTGTGGTCAGCATTAAGTAACAGATTTCTCAGTTTCTAGGAAGAGTCTAGCAAACAATCACCTTGCTCCTTCTCTTGCATTTATTCATCACTGCTATGCTGCTATACAGACAGGTAGTCTGTTTATGATTCAACAATTCAATGGGACATCAAGTAAATAACAAAGCAAAACTAACTACCGAAAGCACTATAAGGGCCAGAGATTAGCTTGGATCAAAACAGGTATTCTCCTAGCATTGTTTACAAACGAGTCAGCATGTGAAACAGAAGGCACAATGTAGTTTGTGCCTTGTTTTGGGCATGCCCGGAAGAAGGAAATTCTGATTTCACATACGGGAAAAGAAATGTTGACATTTGAATGAGATTGTTCATACTCCAGTAAAGGTTGCTTTGAAAGGTTGTGGAAGTCCTGTTAGGAAACATGGCTTTACAAGTCCTTTCCACCAGGAGACAACAGCTGCAGAACATCTGGGTGTGCCAGTGTTGAGAGCACCAGCAAAGATCAAAGTGGAGAAGTTGGTGAACAATGGCAGTGGCCTGGCGGAGGGCAAGTGGGGTGCTGGCTGTGGGACCAGGGGAGTCCTGACTGATTTAGGAGGCGTGTGATGGTCTGTGCCAGCAAGCGGAGTAGTGCTGTGGCCTTGGCACACTGCTAATACTGGAATTCAGTGGGGTCACTGGGCAGGCTGAGTGTGTGAGCTGCTGGAGGGACCCAGTTTGCCCACATGTAAACATCCAGTCTCACTCTTGCCAGCCACAGAAAGGAGCAGGATGTGGCTGCTGGCGATGCCTGTCACGTATATGTAGTGTATATGTGTGCTATCCCAGCCTGCTGGGAACACTTCTTCTTTGGGACTGCTTGGGCTGAGGGAGAGAAAGCAGTGGTAGTTTCTGAGGTTTCGAGTTTGCTCGAGTTTCTCAGGCTGTTTCTGGAGCCACCCCGAGTTCTCTTCCTTGAAGCATTTCAAGTCCTGCTAATTTTCAAAATTCAAACAGACACAGCCCTAAGCTAGTTGATCTGACTTCAGAGCTATTCTTACGCTGAGCTGTTGGATGATCTGATCTCCTGAGATGTCTTCCATCTCAGTTTATGACCTGGTTCTTGTGAAAAGTAGGATCTTTTAGCCTGGAGAAGAGAGGTTTCTGGAGAGACAGTATTGTGGCCTTTGAATATGTAAAGAGGGTATAAGACAAATGGAGAAAGACTTTTTAGGAAAGTTTGCAGAGACAGGATAAGGGGCCATGCTTTCAAACTGAGACTAGGTTTAGATTGGCTAAAAGGAAAAACTTTTCTACAATGAAGCTGGTGAGACACTCAAACGGGTGTTCCAGAGAAGTTGTGGATGCCCCATCATTGAGAGTGCTCCTTATCAGTTTGGCTAGTCTTGAGCAATTTGATCTACTGTAAGATCTACCTGGCAAGGAAGTTGGACTACATGATCTTTAATCACAGACTGTTGTATGATTCCGTGGAAGACAGAATGCAATAAAGTTCATATTTCAGATTTTGGCGCAGACATATTTATTTTTTCTCACTTTATGCATCATTGCAATGACAACTTGTTAGCTTCTGAAATGATTAGCTGAGATTGATTTCCTTCCTTAGTTTCATTTTCTCTGTTATTCCTTCACTCTTGGACTTTTTTTTTCACTAGATTCCCTCTTTCAGTAAACTGCCCTTAAGTATCACTTTGCTCCCCACCTGGCTTTTTTTTTTTTTTCAATGACACCTTTTCACTGGTTCGTTTTGGGCCTTTGCTGCTTGAAGTCCAGCAGCCTCCTTGTCTGAGCATTACGGAGCTTTCTTTACAGCTTCATCACTATGCAAAAAGCCATAAATTACTGTGTTCCATCTCACATACCATCAAGTATCACACTAATATTCCCTCTGCTGAATAGCTGGTTGGTTTACATAGACCAGCCAAATACCAGGAAATCCAGATGGCAGCAAGAATCTTGTAGACTACTCCCGCTGTTCATTTAAATTCTGGAGAAGTCACGTGAGGTATCACATTCTCTTGAAAGAAGTGTCTATCATCTCGGACATTCTAGAATGGGCTATTAATATTGTCATGAGTTTCTGGCTAGACTTTTTAGTATGCAAATTCAAATTCAAATGATCTGAAATGATAGAACTTCAAGAAATTTTTTTTCCCAGAATCGAAGTATGATGGAGTTCCATAGGGAGAATCTTAATCTTAGTTATTCTATTCCATCTCACATCATGGCTGGGGGCAGGGAGAAGGGAGTATCTTTGGGGGACAATGGGTTCCGGTGTAGTCAGTAAGCTGGGCAGAGGAGCCATCAGGTATTTTCTGTTGTTGGGCGGGGGGGGGGGGATTCGTGTGAACTCTTCCTTTCTTGTACCCTGCCACTAGTATTGTTGCTAAAATTGTTTGTTTTCTCATCCAAGTGACAAAATCAGCACACTTAATGAGGGATGAAGAGGGAGCAGCGACCTCAGAACAGGAGGAAGAAGAAGCAGAGCCTGCTGTCCTCCAGAAGAAAAAAACACTACCAGCCAACTTTGCATCATCTGTGAACTTCCTGGGCGTGTACTCTATCCCCTTGTCCAGAACACTGAGCAAGATATTAAACAGGACTGGGCCCAAGACCGAGCCTTGGGGACCAGCTGGATGAACTCTATTTCCCACCACTCTGTGGGCCTGGCCATCACCCAGTTTGTCACCCAGCAAACAGCCCACCCATGCAAACCATAAGCAGACAGTTTCTTCAGGAGAATGATGTGAGACTCATTGCAAAAAGGATCAGGGAGATGCCTAGGAAGAGTCTCAGGTGAATCCAGGAGACTATAGTGGAGGAAGGACGCGAGGAAGAAGAAGGCGTTCTTAAAGTGGCACCCTGGCAGCAGCCCTGAAAGGGCGCATAACACACGGCGTCTCGCTGCCCTCCGTTCTACATACTCGCAGCTCCCTCTGCCGACTTGCAAAAGTTGCTACCAGAGCAGAGGCGGCCAGATTGAAGAGGCAGTGCCTAGGTTCACCTTCTCCTTACTGCACGTAAGCCACGTCCAGCTCCTCGCTGCACTCTGGATTTCCCTTCTCCGCGGCACTTACAGTGGTGCTGTGTGCAACTCGGCGCCTAGAAGCGACCGCCAATGCTTTCACAGCGGGCTGCAAGGGAACCAAGGAGCAGCACAAGCAGCAGTGCTTCAGCTTGCTCCTTCCGACTGCTAAGGGCACTTGGGAAGGCAAGCGAGAGTCAACCACCTTCCTCTCCTAGTAGCCTGTAACGTGGTGCACACAAGCACGGGACTAGTGCCGCTTCGTTCACCGCCCTCGCCCAAGCGTGGAGCCGCTTTCACTTGCCGGCGGCCAGAAGCCACTGCAAGGGCGCCACACAACCACAAGTGCGCCGGCAGCCAAGAGCTAGAGAACGCTGCTTCTGCCCAAGCCCGCCTAGGGCGTGCACCTTTGTTCTCAGAGCTCCGTGCAACAGTCTGCCTCTCTCGCAGTTCGAATGGAAAACGAAAGCTTTTCGCCTACGCCCTTCACAGAGATCCGTTGCCAGGACGAGAATGTCTTGTGGCCGGAGCTCGCCCCGGCCGCGAGGAAGCTGCTATTAGCACCGCGTTGCAGGGCCACGTCTCGCTTCTTGACTACGTGCTCAGCGCTCTCCGAATTCGCCGCTAGCTCCACGGTCTTTCTCAGCTGCAAGTAGCAGCGCTCACAGTACATAGAGCTTCGCAAGGACCGAAGACCCGGAGGGAAGTTTCGCACAGGAAAATGTACCAGGACAGAGACGTGTTCTACGTTGTCCCTTCTCGTCATGCAGTTTGTGCCTCTGCTGCTTCTGCTGTTAGGAATCGCTCCTTGAAAGGCGAGCAACAGCGTCTTTCCGGGTGCATTGCACTGAGTCGAGTGCTCGCTCGGGGCTTTGCTCTCGGGGCCAAGGCAAGAGGGCGTGCTTGCCCGCAGAACTGAGAACACGCTGTTGGGCAGAGCTGCAACTGACCGCTGGAGTTCAGCTCTCGCCGGACGGCAGAAGGCGAAGAACGAAGCCGCTTGCGAGCGGCGCAGTGCAGCGAAGAGCTCTCCGAATTCGCCGCTAGCTCCACGGTCCTTCTCAGCTGCGAGTAGCAGCGCTCGCAGTACACAGAGCTTCGCAAGGCCCGAAGACCCGGAGGGAAGTATGGCACACGGAAATGTGCCAGGACAGAGACGTGTTCTACGTTGTCCCTTCTCGTCATGCAGTTTGTGCCTCTGCTGCTTCTGCTGTTAGGAATCGCTCCTTGAAAGGCGAGCGACAGCGTCCTTCCGGGTGCATTGCACTGAGTCGAGTGCTCGCTCGGGGCTTTGCTCTCGGGGCCAAGGCAAGAGGGCGTGCTTGCCCGCAGAACTGAGAACACGCTGTTGGGCAGAGCTGCAACTGACCGCTGGAGTTCAGCTCTCGCCGGACGGCAGAAGGCGAAGAACGAAGCCGCTTGCGAGCGGCGCAGTGCAGCGAAGAGCTCTCCGAATTCGCCGCTAGCTCCACGGTCCTTCTCAGCTGCGAGTAGCAGCGCTCGCAGTACACAGAGCTTCGCAAGGCCCGAAGACCCGGAGGGAAGTATCGCACACGAAAATGCGCCAGGACAGAGACGTGTTCTACGTTGTCCCTTCTCGTCATGCAGTTTGTGCCTCTGCTGCTTCTGCTGTAGGTAATCGCTCCTTGAAAGGCGAGCGAGAGCGTCCTTCCGGGTGCATTGCACTGAGTCGAGTGCTCGCTCGGGACTTTGCACTCGGGGCCAAGGCAAGAGGGCGTGCTTGCCCGCAGAACTGAGAACACGCTGTTGGGCAGAGCTGCAACTGACCGCTGGAGTTCAGCTCTCGCCGGACGGCAGAAGGCGAAGAACGAAGCCGCTTGCGAGCGGCGCAGTGCAGCGAAGAGCTCTCCGAATTCGCCGCTAGCTCCACGGTCCTTCTCAGCTGCGAGTAGCAGCGCTCGCAGTACACAGAGCTTCGCAAGGCCCGAAGACCCGGAGGGAAGTATCGCACACGAAAATGCGCCAGGACAGAGACGTGTTCTACGTTGTCCCTTCTCGTCATGCAGTTTGTGCCTCTGCTGCTTCTGCTGTTAGGAATCGCTCCTTGAAAGACGAGCGAGAGCGTCCTTCCGGGTGCATTGCACTGAGTCGAGTGCTCGCTCGGGGGGGCCAAGGCAAGAGGGCGTGCTTGCCCGCAGAACTGAGAACACGCTGTTGGGCAGAGCTGCAACTGACCGCTGGAGTTCAGCTCTCGCCGGACGGCAGAAGGCGAAGAACGAAGCCGCTTGCGAGTGGCGCAGTGCAGCGAAGAGCTCTCCGAATTCGCCGCTAGCTCCACGGTCCTTCTCAGCTGCGAGTAGCAGCGCTCGCAGTACACAGAGCTTCGCAAGGCCCGAAGACCCGGAGGGAAGTATCGCACACGAAAATGCGCCAGGACAGAGACGTGTTCTACGTTGTCCCTTCTCGTCATGCAGTTTGTGCCTCTGCTGCTTCTGCTGTAGGTAATCGCTCCTTGAAAGACGAGCGAGAGCGTCCTTCCGGGTGCATTGCACTGAGTCGAGTGCTCGCTCGGGACTTTGCACTCGGGGCCAAGGCAAGAGGGCGTGCTTGCCCGCAGAACTGAGAACACGCTGTTGGGCAGAGCTGCAACTGACCGCTGGAGTTCAGCTCTCGCCGGACGGCAGAAGGCGAAGAACGAAGCCGCTTGCGAGCGGCGCAGTGCAGCGAAGAGCTCTCCGAATTCGCCGCTAGCTCCACGGTCGTTCTCAGCTGCGAGTAGCAGCGCTCGCAGTACACAGAGCTTCGCAAGGCCCGAAGACCCGGAGGGAAGTATCGCACACGAAAATGCGCCAGGACAGAGACGTGTTCTACGTTGTCCCTTCTCGTCATGCAGTTTGTGCCTCTGCTGCTTCTGCTGTAGGTAATCGCTCCTTGAAAGACGAGCGAGAGCGTCCTTCCGGGTGCATTGCACTGAGTCGAGTGCTCGCTCGGGACTTTGCACTCGGGGCCAAGGCAAGAGGGCGTGCTTGCCCGCAGAACTGAGAACACGCTGTTGGGCAGAGCTGAAACTGACCGCTGGAGTTCAGCTCTCGCCGGACGGCAGAAGGCGAAGAACGAAGCCGCTTGCGAGCGGCGCAGTGCAGCGAAGAGCTCTCCGAATTCGCCGCTAGCTCCACGGTCCTTCTCAGCTGCGAGTAGCAGCGCTCGCAGTACACAGAGCTTCGCAAGGCCCGAAGACCCGGAGGGAAGTATCGCACACGAAAATGCGCCAGGACAGAGACGTGTTCTACGTTGTCCCTTCTCGTCATGCAGTTTGTGCCTCTGCTGCTTCTGCTGTAGGTAATCGCTCCTTGAAAGGCGAGCGAGAGCGTCCTTCCGGGTGCATTGCACTGAGTCGAGTGCTCGCTCGGGACTTTGCACTCGGGGCCAAGGCAAGAGGGCGTGCTTGCCCGCAGAACTGAGAACACGCTGTTGGGCAGAGCTGCAACTGACCGCTGGAGTTCAGCTCTCGCCGGACGGCAGAAGGCGAAGAACGAAGCCGCTTGCGAGCGGCGCAGTGCAGCGAAGAGCTCTCCGAATTCGCCGCTAGCTCCACGGTCGTTCTCAGCTGCGAGTAGCAGCGCTCGCAGTACACAGAGCTTCGCAAGGCCCGAAGACCCGGAGGGAAGTATCGCACACGAATATGCGCCAGGACAGAGACGTGTTCTACGTTGTCCCTTCTCGTCATGCAGTTTGTGCCTCTGCTGCTTCTGCTGTAGGTAATCGCTCCTTGAAAGACGAGCGAGAGCGTCCTTCCGGGTGCATTGCACTGAGTCGAGTGCTCGCTCGGGAATTTGCACTCGGGGCCAAGGCAAGAGGGCGTGCTTGCCCGCAGAACTGAGAACACGCTGTTGGGCAGAGCTGCAACTGACCGCTGGAGTTCAGCTCTCGCCGGACGGCAGAAGGCGAAGAACGAAGCCGCTTGCGAGCGGCGCAGTGCAGCGAAGAGCTCTCCGAATTCGCCGCTAGCTCCACGGTCCTTCTCAGCTGCGAGTAGCAGCGCTCGCAGTACACAGAGCTTCGCAAGGCCCGAAGACCCGGAGGGAAGTTTCGCACACGAAAATGCGCCAGGACAGAGACGTGTTCTACGTTGTCCCTTCTCGTCATGCAGTTTGTGCCTCTGCTGCTTCTGCTGTAGGTAATCGCTCCTTGAAAGACGAGCGAGAGCGTCCTTCCGGGTGCATTGCACTGAGTCGAGTGCTCGCTCGGGAATTTGCACTCGGGGCCAAGGCAAGAGGGCGTGCTTGCCCGCAGAACTGAGAACACGCTGTTGGGCAGAGCTGCAACTGACCGCTGGAGTTCAGCTCTCGCCGGACGGCAGAAGGCGAAGAACGAAGCCGCTTGCGAGCGGCGCAGTGCAGCGAAGAGCTCTCCGAATTCGCCGCTAGCTCCACGGTCCTTCTCAGCTGCGAGTAGCAGCGCTCGCAGTACACAGGGCTTCGCAAGGCCCGAAGACCCGGAGGGAAGTATCGCACACGAAAATGCGCCAGGACAGAGACGTGTTCTACGTTGTCCCTTCTCGTCATGCAGTTTGTGCCTCTGCTGCTTCTGCTGTTAGGAATCGCTCCTTGAAAGGCGAGCGAGAGCGTCCTTCCGGGTGCATTGCACTGAGTCGAGTGCTCGCTCGGGACTTTGCACTCGGGGCCAAGGCAAGAGGGCGTGCTTGCCCGCAGAACTGAGAACACGCTGCTGGGCAGAGCTGCAACTGACCGCTGGAGTTCAGCTCTCGCCGGACGGCAGAAGGCGAAGAACGAAGCCGCTTGCGAGCGGCGCAGTGCAGCGAAGAGCTCTCCGAATTCGCCGCTAGCTCCACGGTCCTTCTCAGCTGCGAGTAGCAGCGCTCGCAGTACACAGAGCTTCGCAAGGCCCGAAGACCCGGAGGGAAGTATCGCACACGAAAATGCGCCAGGACAGAGACGTGTTCTACGTTGTCCCTTCTCGTCATGCAGTTTGTGCCTCTGCTGCTTCTGCTGTTAGGAATCGCTCCTTGAAAGACGAGCGAGAGCGTCCTTCCGGGTGCATTGCACTGAGTCGAGTGCTCGCTCGGGACTTTGCACTCGGGGCCAAGGCAAGAGGGCGTGCTTGCCCGCAGAACTGAGAACACGCTGTTGGGCAGAGCTGCAACTGACCGCTGGAGTTCAGCTCTCGCCGGACGGCAGAAGGCGAAGAACGAAGCCGCTTGCGAGCGGCGCAGTGCAGCGAAGAGCTCTCCGAATTCGCCGCTAGCTCCACGGTCCTTCTCAGCTGCGAGTAGCAGCGCTCGCAGTACACAGAGCTTCGCAAGGCCCGAAGACCCGGAGGGAAGTATCGCACACGAAAATGCGCCAGGACAGAGACGTGTTCTACGTTGTCCCTTCTCGTCATGCAGTTTGTGCCTCTGCTGCTTCTGCTGTAGGTAATCGCTCCTTGAAAGACGAGCGAGAGCGTCCTTCCGGGTGCATTGCACTGAGTCGAGTGCTCGCTCGGGACTTTGCTCTCGGGGCCAAGGCAAGAGGGCGTGCTTGCCCGCAGAACTGAGAACACGCTGTTGGGCAGAGCTGCAACTGACCGCTGGAGTTCAGCTCTCGCCGGACGGCAGAAGGCGAAGAACGAAGCCGCTTGCGAGCGGCGCAGTGCAGCGAAGAGCTCTCCGAATTCGCCGCTAGCTCCACGGTCCTTCTCAGCTGCGAGTAGCAGGGCTCGCAGTACACAGAGCTTCGCAAGGCCCGAAGACCCGGAGGGAAGTATCGCACACGAAAATGCGCCAGGACAGAGACGTGTTCTACGTTGTCCCTTCTCGTCATGCAGTTTGTGCCTCTGCTGCTTCTGCTGTAGGTAATCGCTCCTTGAAAGACGAGCGAGAGCGTCCTTCCGGGTGCATTGCACTGAGTCGAGTGCTCGCTCGGGACTTTGCTCTCGGGGCCAAGGCAAGAGGGCGTGCTTGCCCGCAGAACTGAGAACACGCTGTTGGGCAGAGCTGCAACTGACCGCTGGAGTTCAGCTCTCGCCGGACGGCAGAAGGCGAAGAACGAAGCCGCTTGCGAGCGGCGCAGTGCAGCGAAGAGCTCTCCGAATTCGCCGCTAGCTCCACGGTCCTTCTCAGCTGCGAGTAGCAGGGCTCGCAGTACACAGAGCTTCGCAAGGCCCGAAGACCCGGAGGGAAGTATCGCACACGAAAATGCGCCAGGACAGAGACGTGTTCTACGTTGTCCCTTCTCGTCATGCAGTTTGTGCCTCTGCTGCTTCTGCTGTAGGTAATCGCTCCTTGAAAGACGAGCGAGAGCGTCCTTCCGGGTGCATTGCACTGAGTCGAGTGCTCGCTCGGGACTTTGCTCTCGGGGCCAAGGCAAGAGGGCGTGCTTGCCCGCAGAACTGAGAACACGCTGTTGGGCAGAGCTGCAACTGACCGCTGGAGTTCAGCTCTCGCCGGACGGCAGAAGGCGAAGAACGAAGCCGCTTGCGAGCGGCGCAGTGCAGCGAAGAGCTCTCCGAATTCGCCGCTAGCTCCACGGTCCTTCTCAGCTGCGAGTAGCAGCGCTCGCAGTACACAGAGCTTCGCAAGGCCCGAAGACCCGGAGGGAAGTATCGCACACGAAAATGTGCCAGGACAGAGACGTGTTCTACGTTGTCCCTTCTCGTCATGCAGTTTGTGCCTCTGCTGCTTCTGCTGTTAGGAATCGCTCCTTGAAAGACGAGCGAGAGCGTCCTTCCGGGTGCATTGCACTGAGTCGAGTGCTCGCTCGGGACTTTGCACTCGGGGCCAAGGCAAGAGGGCGTGCTTGCCCGCAGAACTGAGAACACGCTGTTGGGCAGAGCTGAAACTTACCGCTGGAGTTCAGCTCTCGCCGGACGGCAGAAGGCGAAGAACGAAGCCGCTTGCGAGCGGCGCAGTGCAGCGAAGAGCTCTCCGAATTCGCCGCTAGCTCCACGGTCCTTCTCAGCTGCGAGTAGCAGCGCTCGCAGTACACAGAGCTTCGCAAGGCCCGAAGACCCGGAGGGAAGTATGGCACACGGAAATGTGCCAGGACAGAGACGTGTTCTACGTTGTCCCTTCTCGTCATGCAGTTTGTGCCTCTGCTGCTTCTGCTGTTAGGAATCGCTCCTTGAAAGGCGAGCGAGAGCGTCCTTCCGGGTGCATTGCACTGAGTCGAGTGCTCGCTCGGGGCTTTGCTCTCGGGGCCAAGGCAAGAGGGCGTGCTTGCCCGCAGAACTGAGAACACGCTGTTGGGCAGAGCTGCAACTGACCGCTGGAGTTCAGCTCTCGCCGGACGGCAGAAGGCGAAGAACGAAGCCGCTTGCGAGCGGCGCAGTGCAGCGAAGAGCTCTCCGAATTCGCCGCTAGCTCCACGGTCCTTCTCAGCTGCGAGTAGCAGCGCTCGCAGTACACAGAGCTTCGCAAGGCCCGAAGACCCGGAGGGAAGTATCGCACACGGAAATGTGCCAGGACAGAGACGTGTTCTACGTTGTCCCTTCTCGTCATGCAGTTTGTGCCTCTGCTGCTTCTGCTGTTAGGAATCGCTCCTTGAAAGACGAGCGAGAGCGTCCTTCCGGGTGCATTGCACTGAGTCGAGTGCTCGCTCGGGACTTTGCTCTCGGGGCCAAGGCAAGAGGGCGTGCTTGCCCGCAGAACTGAGAACACGCTGTTGGGCAGAGCTGCAACTGACCGCTGGAGTTCAGCTCTCGCCGGACGGCAGAAGGCGAAGAACGAAGCCGCTTGCGAGCGGCGCAGTGCAGCGAAGAGCTCTCCGAATTCGCCGCTAGCTCCACGGTCCTTCTCAGCTGCGAGTAGCAGCGCTCGCAGTACACAGAGCTTCGCACCTCTAAATGTTTTACTACTGTGTTATGATTCTGTCTTCAGTTAATAGAACCCGATATACAACAAAGAGATGGGAGCACATGGAGATGCATTGGAGAGCCTACGCTGGAGGTAACACATTCATTTTTTACTCAAACAAATCCAAATTAGAAATGTTGAAAATTACCTGGGGCCATTTCAACAGCCAGCAAACTGACTAACACAACCAATCTTTGGCTTCTATTCAATCCTTTGCTTGTTTTACCTGGACCTTGAAGATCTGTCTGCAGCCTTCCTCTCTGCAAATATATCACACTCGTCCTATTGAGAACCCATGGCTCATCACAGCTGCTTCGCCACGCCTGCTTCCAGAAGAACTGGCAACTACAAGCTGGGAGCCAAGAGATACAACACTTCACTTGGAAAAGGGCCTTCCATGAATCCTAGAATCCCAGAATGGTTTGGACTGGAAGCGACCTTAGAGACAAATTATCTTCTTCCCACATCCTGACACGGGCAGGGACACTTTTCCACTAGTCCAGGTTGCTCCATGTCCGCTCCAGCCTGGCCCTGGACGCTTCCTGCCATGGGGCTCCTACACAGCCTCTTTGAACAACATGTGCCTCAGCACCCACCCAAGGAAGAATTCCTTTCCAATATCCCATCTATCCCAGCCCTCTGGCAGTTTGAAGCTATTCCCCCTTGTCCTGCGAGTCCAGACCCTTTTCCAAAGTCCCTCCCCAGCTATCTTGGAGCCCCAGCAGGCACTGCAAAGGGCTCGAAGATCTCCCTGGAGCCTTCTGTTCTCCAGATTGGACACCCTCAGCTCTCCCAGACTGTCCTAGAGCAAAGAAGCTCCACCTTTCAAAGCACCTTAGACGCCTCCTACCGGCCAAACTCGATGGCAACGCTGGCCTTCCGGGCCCTACGGATATCGCTTCCGGTGTCGTTCGGGGTCACTCCCGGCTCTCTTCCCGCCCCCCATGGGGCCCTCAGGCGATGCCGCTCCTACGCCACTTCTGCCGCTGTCAGACCAACGAGGGGGCCGGGGGCCAGCCCAGACTCATCCACAATCCACACTGTCCTCGGCGGCTGCTGCGGGCTCACGGCGGCCCACACACCCGGAAGCAGAGCTCCGAACACAGAGGATCATAGCCCCACATTTGTGTTCGTCTCTGCACAAGGCAGGCCAGTCTTGCCATGCCCGGACTTTTCAGTTCAGCACGAGAATGAGAATACACCTGCGCCATGGGGGAGGAAACCTCTAAAGACTCCCTCATACGTGGTCGCTCAACTTAATGCCTAGGCACTTGCCATTCCTAAGGCTACACTAAAGCCTTTTTTACCTTGCGGGTAAGAAATGCCGTTGTTCTCGTGTGCAGCTAAAGGCGCAGCACAGGCAGGCCGGGACAAAAGCTGGGGCAGAGCCCTTCCTCACTCCTTCGCTGTGCTGTACTCCATGCAGCTAGAGCGAAGCGAGAAGGACGCGAGGAAGAAAAAGGCGTTCTTAAAGTAGCACCCTGGCAGCAGCCCTGAAAAGGCGCATAACACACGGCATCTCGCTGCCCTCCGTTCTACATACTCGCGGCTCCCTCTGCCGACTTGCAAAAGTTGCTACCAGAGCAGAGGCGGCCAGATTGAAGAGGCAGTGCCTAGGTTCACCTTCTCCTTACTGCACGTAAGCCACGTCCAGCTCCTCGCTGCACTCTGGATTTCCCTTCTCCGAGGCACTTACCGTGGTGCTGTGTGCAACTCGGCGCCTAGAAGTGACCGCCAATGCTTTCACAGCGGGCTGCAAGGGAACCAAGGAGCAGCACAAGCAGCAGTGCTTCAGCTTGCTCCTTCCGACTGCTAAGGGCACTTGGGAAGGCAAGCGAGAGTCAACCACCTTCCTCTCCTAGTAACGTGGTGCACACAAGCACGGGACTAGTGCCGCTTCGTTCACCGCCCTCGCCCAAGCGTGGAGCCGCTTTCACTTGCCGGCGGCCAGAAGCCGCTGCAAGGGCGCCACACAACCACAAGTGCGCCGGCAGCCAAGAGCTAGAGAACGCTGCTTCTGCCCAAGCCCGCCTAGGGCGTGCACCTTTGTTCTCAGAGCTCCGTGCAACAGTCTGCCTCTCTCGCAGTTCGAATGGAAAACGAAAGCTTTTCGCCTACGCCCGTCACAGAGATCCGTTGCCAGGACGAGAATGCCTTGTGGCCGGAGCTCGCCCCCGCCGCGAGGAAGCTGCTATTAGCACCGCGTTGCAGGGACACGTCTCGCTTCTTGACTACGTGCTCAGCGCTCTCCGAATTCGCCGCTAGCTCCACGGTCTTTCTCAGCTGCAAGTAGCAGCGCTCACAGTACATAGAGCTTCGCAAGGACCGAAGACCCGGAGGGAAGTATCGCACTCGAAAATGTGCCAGGATAGAGACGTTCTACACTGAGTAGAGACACAGACAGACAGAGAGTTCTACACTGCCCCTTCTCGTCGGCCATCTTGTGCTCTGCTGCCTCTGCTGTGACGAATGAAAGGCGAGCGACAGCGGCTCTCCAGGCACTGAAGAGAGTTCCCTAGGGACTTTTCGATGTAAAACTTTTTCCACCTCCAAAAATACATGGGTAAGTCCTAAAAGTTTTGGTTTTCTTAAGAATAGTTTCGCCCAAGTTTTGCTGTTCTAAACAACCATGGTTTCAGTCTTCACTTAACTGCTTGTTTCTGTCTTTTTGGCTAGTGGCAATCTAATTCTAAGGTAAATAGATGTGTTGGAAATCCATAAATTACATCTCAAGTTAGGTGGGAAAATTGGCTCGGAAGAAAATGGAATTGAGAATTTGGAAAGAATCCAGAGTGAGCTGATGTCACAATCCGAGATTCCCTTGAGTTCCAAATCCTTTCATTTGTGTTTTTGTGGGCTTTTTGAAGGCGGTGTACAGTTGAAGCCATGATTTAGCTGCGGTGAGACCTGCTCTGCTGTAAAAGCATTATTTTCTCAGTGAGCATGGACAACAGTTAGAGTGTCGTCTTTTAAGATTCCCTGCACTCCACTTATGGTGGCAAAAGCAGTGCCTTGACTGTAATCATAAAAGTGATTACAGCTTCATTGCTTTGACATCATGTAGGATGCTTCCTCCATCTGCTGTGGTCAGCATTAAGTAACAGATTTCTCAGTTTCTAGGAAGAGTCTAGCAAACAATCACCTTGCTCCTTCTCTTGCATTTATTCATCACTGCTATGCTGCTATACAGACAGGTAGTCTGTTTATGATTCAACAATTCAATGGGACATCAAGTAAATAACAAAGCAAAACTAACTACCGAAAGCACTATAAGGGCCAGAGATTAGCTTGGATCAAAACAGGTATTCTCCTAGCATTGTTTACAAACGAGTCAGCATGTGAAACAGAAGGCACAATGTAGTTTGTGCCTTGTTTTGGGCATGCCCGGAAGAAGGAAATTCTGATTTCACATACGGGAAAAGAAATGTTGACATTTGAATGAGATTGTTCATACTCCAGTAAAGGTTGCTTTGAAAGGTTGTGGAAGTCCTGTTAGGAAACATGGCTTTACAAGTCCTTTCCACCAGGAGACAACAGCTGCAGAACATCTGGGTGTGCCAGTGTTGAGAGCACCAGCAAAGATCAAAGTGGAGAAGTTGGTGAACAATGGCAGTGGCCTGGCGGAGGGCAAGTGGGGTGCTGGCTGTGGGACCAGGGGAGTCCTGACTGATTTAGGAGGCGTGTGATGGTCTGTGCCAGCAAGCGGAGTAGTGCTGTGGCCTTGGCACACTGCTAATACTGGAATTCAGTGGGGTCACTGGGCAGGCTGAGTGTGTGAGCTGCTGGAGGGACCCAGTTTGCCCACATGTAAACATCCAGTCTCACTCTTGCCAGCCACAGAAAGGAGCAGGATGTGGCTGCTGGCGATGCCTGTCACGTATATGTAGTGTATATGTGTGCTATCCCAGCCTGCTGGGAACACTTCTTCTTTGGGACTGCTTGGGCTGAGGGAGAGAAAGCAGTGGTAGTTTCTGAGGTTTCGAGTTTGCTCGAGTTTCTCAGGCTGTTTCTGGAGCCACCCCGAGTTCTCTTCCTTGAAGCATTTCAAGTCCTGCTAATTTTCAAAATTCAAACAGACACAGCCCTAAGCTAGTTGATCTGACTTCAGAGCTATTCTTACGCTGAGCTGTTGGATGATCTGATCTCCTGAGATGTCTTCCATCTCAGTTTATGACCTGGTTCTTGTGAAAAGTAGGATCTTTTAGCCTGGAGAAGAGAGGTTTCTGGAGAGACAGTATTGTGGCCTTTGAATATGTAAAGAGGGTATAAGACAAATGGAGAAAGACTTTTTAGGAAAGTTTGCAGAGACAGGATAAGGGGCCATGCTTTCAAACTGAGACTAGGTTTAGATTGGCTAAAAGGAAAAACTTTTCTACAATGAAGCTGGTGAGACACTCAAACGGGTGTTCCAGAGAAGTTGTGGATGCCCCATCATTGAGAGTGCTCCTTATCAGTTTGGCTAGTCTTGAGCAATTTGATCTACTGTAAGATCTACCTGGCAAGGAAGTTGGACTACATGATCTTTAATCACAGACTGTTGTATGATTCCGTGGAAGACAGAATGCAATAAAGTTCATATTTCAGATTTTGGCGCAGACATATTTATTTTTTCTCACTTTATGCATCATTGCAATGACAACTTGTTAGCTTCTGAAATGATTAGCTGAGATTGATTTCCTTCCTTAGTTTCATTTTCTCTGTTATTCCTTCACTCTTGGACTTTTTTTTTCACTAGATTCCCTCTTTCAGTAAACTGCCCTTAAGTATCACTTTGCTCCCCACCTGGCTTTTTTTTTTTTTTCAATGACACCTTTTCACTGGTTCGTTTTGGGCCTTTGCTGCTTGAAGTCCAGCAGCCTCCTTGTCTGAGCATTACGGAGCTTTCTTTACAGCTTCATCACTATGCAAAAAGCCATAAATTACTGTGTTCCATCTCACATACCATCAAGTATCACACTAATATTCCCTCTGCTGAATAGCTGGTTGGTTTACATAGACCAGCCAAATACCAGGAAATCCAGATGGCAGCAAGAATCTTGTAGACTACTCCCGCTGTTCATTTAAATTCTGGAGAAGTCACGTGAGGTATCACATTCTCTTGAAAGAAGTGTCTATCATCTCGGACATTCTAGAATGGGCTATTAATATTGTCATGAGTTTCTGGCTAGACTTTTTAGTATGCAAATTCAAATTCAAATGATCTGAAATGATAGAACTTCAAGAAATTTTTTTTCCCAGAATCGAAGTATGATGGAGTTCCATAGGGAGAATCTTAATCTTAGTTATTCTATTCCATCTCACATCATGGCTGGGGGCAGGGAGAAGGGAGTATCTTTGGGGGACAATGGGTTCCGGTGTAGTCAGTAAGCTGGGCAGAGGAGCCATCAGGTATTTTCTGTTGTTGGGCGGGGGGGGGGGGGATTCGTGTGAACTCTTCCTTTCTTGTACCCTGCCACTAGTATTGTTGCTAAAATTGTTTGTTTTCTCATCCAAGTGACAAAATCAGCACACTTAATGAGGGATGAAGAGGGAGCAGCGACCTCAGAACAGGAGGAAGAAGAAGCAGAGCCTGCTGTCCTCCAGAAGAAAAAAACACTACCAGCCAACTTTGCATCATCTGTGAACTTCCTGGGCGTGTACTCTATCCCCTTGTCCAGAACATTGAGCAAGATATTAAACAGGACTGGGCCCAAGACCGAGCCTTGGGGACCAGCTGGATGAACTCTATTTCCCACCACTCTGTGGGCCTGGCCATCACCCAGTTTGTCACCCAGCAAACAGCCCACCCATGCAAACCATAAGCAGACAGTTTCTTCAGGAGAATGATGTGAGACTCATTGCAAAAAGGATCAGGGAGATGCCTAGGAAGAGTCTCAGGTGAATCCAGGAGACTATAGTGGAGGAAGGACGCGAGGAAGAAGAAGGCGTTCTTAAAGTGGCACCCTGGCAGCAGCCCTGAAAGGGCGCATAACACACGGCGTCTCGCTGCCCTCCGTTCTACATACTCGCAGCTCCCTCTGCCGACTTGCAAAAGTTGCTACCAGAGCAGAGGCGGCCAGATTGAAGAGGCAGTGCCTAGGTTCACCTTCTCCTTACTGCACGTAAGCCACGTCCAGCTCCTCGCTGCACTCTGGATTTCCCTTCTCCGCGGCACTTACAGTGGTGCTGTGTGCAACTCGGCGCCTAGAAGCGACCGCCAATGCTTTCACAGCGGGCTGCAAGGGAACCAAGGAGCAGCACAAGCAGCAGTGCTTCAGCTTGCTCCTTCCGACTGCTAAGGGCACTTGGGAAGGCAAGCGAGAGTCAACCACCTTCCTCTCCTAGTAGCCTGTAACGTGGTGCACACAAGCACGGGACTAGTGCCGCTTCGTTCACCGCCCTCGCCCAAGCGTGGAGCCGCTTTCACTTGCCGGCGGCCAGAAGCCACTGCAAGGGCGCCACACAACCACAAGTGCGCCGGCAGCCAAGAGCTAGAGAACGCTGCTTCTGCCCAAGCCCGCCTAGGGCGTGCACCTTTGTTCTCAGAGCTCCGTGCAACAGTCTGCCTCTCTCGCAGTTCGAATGGAAAACGAAAGCTTTTCGCCTACGCCCTTCACAGAGATCCGTTGCCAGGACGAGAATGTCTTGTGGCCGGAGCTCGCCCCGGCCGCGAGGAAGCTGCTATTAGCACCGCGTTGCAGGGCCACGTCTCGCTTCTTGACTACGTGCTCAGCGCTCTCCGAATTCGCCGCTAGCTCCACGGTCTTTCTCAGCTGCAAGTAGCAGCGCTCACAGTACATAGAGCTTCGCAAGGACCGAAGACCCGGAGGGAAGTTTCGCACAGGAAAATGTACCAGGACAGAGACGTGTTCTACGTTGTCCCTTCTCGTCATGCAGTTTGTGCCTCTGCTGCTTCTGCTGTTAGGAATCGCTCCTTGAAAGGCGAGCAACAGCGTCTTTCCGGGTGCATTGCACTGAGTCGAGTGCTCGCTCGGGGCTTTGCTCTCGGGGCCAAGGCAAGAGGGCGTGCTTGCCCGCAGAACTGAGAACACGCTGTTGGGCAGAGCTGCAACTGACCGCTGGAGTTCAGCTCTCGCCGGACGGCAGAAGGCGAAGAACGAAGCCGCTTGCGAGCGGCGCAGTGCAGCGAAGAGCTCTCCGAATTCGCCGCTAGCTCCACGGTCCTTCTCAGCTGCGAGTAGCAGCGCTCGCAGTACACAGAGCTTCGCAAGGCCCGAAGACCCGGAGGGAAGTATGGCACACGGAAATGTGCCAGGACAGAGACGTGTTCTACGTTGTCCCTTCTCGTCATGCAGTTTGTGCCTCTGCTGCTTCTGCTGTTAGGAATCGCTCCTTGAAAGGCGAGCGAGAGCGTCCTTCCGGGTGCATTGCACTGAGTCGAGTGCTCGCTCGGGACTTTGCTCTCGGGGCCAAGGCAAGAGGGCGTGCTTGCCCGCAGAACTGAGAACACGCTGTTGGGCAGAGCTGCAACTGACCGCTGGAGTTCAGCTCTCGCCGGACGGCAGAAGGCGAAGAACGAAGCCGCTTGCGAGCGGCGCAGTGCAGCGAAGAGCTCTCCGAATTCGCCGCTAGCTCCACGGTCCTTCTCAGCTGCGAGTAGCAGCGCTCGCAGTACACAGAGCTTCGCAAGGCCCGAAGACCCGGAGGGAAGTATCGCACACGAAAATGTGCCAGGACAGAGACGTGTTCTACGTTGTCCCTTCTCGTCATGCAGTTTGTGCCTCTGCTGCTTCTGCTGTTAGGAATCGCTCCTTGAAAGACGAGCGAGAGCGTCCTTCTGGGTGCATTGCACTGAGTCGAATGCTCGCTCGGGACTTTGCTCTCGGGGCCAAGGCAAGAGGGCGTGCTTGCCCGCAGAACTGAGAACACGCTGTTGGGCAGAGCTGCAACTGACCGCTGGAGTTCAGCTCTCGCCGGACGGCAGAAGGCGAAGAACGAAGCCGCTTGCGAGCGGCGCAGTGCAGCGAAGAGCTCTCCGAATTCGCCGCTAGCTCCACGGTCCTTCTCAGCTGCGAGTAGCAGCGCTCGCAGTACACAGAGCTTCGCAAGGCCCGAAGACCCGGCGGGAAGTATGGCACACGGAAATGTGCCAGGACAGAGACGTGTTCTACGTTGTCCCTTCTCGTCATGCAGTTTGTGCCTCTGCTGCTTCTGCTGTTAGGAATCGCTCCTTGAAAGGCGAGCGAGAGCGTCCTTCCGGGTGCATTGCACTGAGTCGAGTGCTCGCTCGGGACTTTGCTCTCGGGGCCAAGGCAAGAGGGCGTGCTTGCCCGCAGAACTGAGAACACGCTGTTGGGCAGAGCTGCAACTGACCGCTGGAGTTCAGCTCTCGCCGGACGGCAGAAGGCGAAGAACGAAGCCGCTTGCGAGCGGCGCAGTGCAGCGAAGAGCTCTCCGAATTCGCCGCTAGCTCCACGGTCCTTCTCAGCTGCGAGTAGCAGCGCTCGCAGTACACAGAGCTTCGCAAGGCCCGAAGACCCGGAGGGAAGTATCGCACACGGAAATGTGCCAGGACAGAGACGTGTTCTACGTTGTCCCTTCTCGTCATGCAGTTTGTGCCTCTGCTGCTTCTGCTGTTAGGAATCGCTCCTTGAAAGGCGAGCGACAGCGTCCTTCCGGGTGCATTGCACTGAGTCGAGTGCTCGCTCGGGGCTTTGCTCTCGGGGCCAAGGCAAGAGGGCGTGCTTGCCCGCAGAACTGAGAACACGCTGTTGGGCAGAGCTGCAACTGACCGCTGGAGTTCAGCTCTCGCCGGACGGCAGAAGGCGAAGAACGAAGCCGCTTGCGAGCGGCGCAGTGCAGCGAAGAGCTCTCCGAATTCGCCGCTAGCTCCACGGTCCTTCTCAGCTGCGAGTAGCAGCGCTCGCAGTACACAGGGCTTCGCAAGGCCCGAAGACCCGGAGGGAAGTATGGCACACGGAAATGTGCCAGGACAGAGACGTGTTCTACGTTGTCCCTTCTCGTCATGCAGTTTGTGCCTCTGCTGCTTCTGCTGTTAGGAATCGCTCCTTGAAAGGCGAGCGAGAGCGTCCTTCCGGGTGCATTGCACTGAGTCGAGTGCTCGCTCGGGACTTTGCTCTCGGGGCCAAGGCAAGAGGGCGTGCTTGCCCGCAGAACTGAGAACACGCTGTTGGGCAGAGCTGCAACTGACCGCTGGAGTTCAGCTCTCGCCGGACGGCAGAAGGCGAAGAACGAAGCCGCTTGCGAGCGGCGCAGTGCAGCGAAGAGCTCTCCGAATTCGCCGCTAGCTCCACGGTCCTTCTCAGCTGCGAGTAGCAGCGCTCGCAGTACACAGGGCTTCGCAAGGCCCGAAGACCCGGAGGGAAGTATCGCACACGAAAATGTGCCAGGACAGAGACGTGTTCTACGTTGTCCCTTCTCGTCATGCAGTTTGTGCCTCTGCTGCTTCTGCTGTTAGGAATCGCTCCTTGAAAGACGAGCGAGAGCGTCCTTCCGGGTGCATTGCACTGAGTCGAGTGCTCGCTCGGGACTTTGCACTCGGGGCCAAGGCAAGAGGGCGTGCTTGCCCGCAGAACTGAGAACACGCTGTTGGGCAGAGCTGAAACTGACCGCTGGAGTTCAGCTCTCGCCGGACGGCAGAAGGCGAAGAACGAAGCCGCTTGCGAGCGGCGCAGTGCAGCGAAGAGCTCTCCGAATTCGCCGCTAGCTCCACGGTCCTTCTCAGCTGCGAGTAGCAGCGCTCGCAGTACACAGAGCTTCGCAAGGCCCGAAGACCCGGAGGGAAGTTTCGCACACGAAAATGCGCCAGGACAGAGACGTGTTCTACGTTGTCCCTTCTCGTCATGCAGTTTGTGCCTCTGCTGCTTCTGCTGTTAGGAATCGCTCCTTGAAAGGCGAGCGAGAGCGTCCTTCCGGGTGCATTGCACTGAGTCGAGTGCTCGCTCGGGACTTTGCTCTCGGGGCCAAGGCAAGAGGGCGTGCTTGCCCGCAGAACTGAGAACACGCTGTTGGGCAGAGCTGCAACTGACCGCTGGAGTTCAGCTCTCGCCGGACGGCAGAAGGCGAAGAACGAAGCCGCTTGCGAGCGGCGCAGTGCAGCGAAGAGCTCTCCGAATTCGCCGCTAGCTCCACGGTCCTTCTCAGCTGCGAGTAGCAGCGCTCGCAGTACACAGGGCTTCGCAAGGCCCGAAGACCCGGAGGGAAGTTTCGCACACGAAAATGCGCCAGGACAGAGACGTGTTCTACGTTGTCCCTTCTCGTCATGCAGTTTGTGCCTCTGCTGCTTCTGCTGTTAGGAATCGCTCCTTGAAAGGCGAGCGAGAGCGTCCTTCCGGGTGCATTGCACTGAGTCGAGTGCTCGCTCGGGACTTTGCTCTCGGGGCCAAGGCAAGAGGGCGTGCTTGCCCGCAGAACTGAGAACACGCTGTTGGGCAGAGCTGCAACTGACCGCTGGAGTTCAGCTCTCGCCGGACGGCAGAAGGCGAAGAACGAAGCCGCTTGCGAGCGGCGCAGTGCAGCGAAGAGCTCTCCGAATTCGCCGCTAGCTCCACGGTCCTTCTCAGCTGCGAGTAGCAGCGCTCGCAGTACACAGGGCTTCGCACCTCTAAATGTTTTACTACTGTGTTATGATTCTGTCTTCAGTTAATAGAACCCGATATACAACAAAGAGATGGGAGCACATGGAGATGCATTGGAGAGCCTACGCTGGAGGTAACACATTCATTTTTTACTCAAACAAATCCAAATTAGAAATGTT
This sequence comes from Sturnus vulgaris, assembly GCF_052056855.1. Taxonomy (NCBI): domain Eukaryota; kingdom Metazoa; phylum Chordata; class Aves; order Passeriformes; family Sturnidae; genus Sturnus; species Sturnus vulgaris. The sequence continues at coordinate 25,811 of NW_028276612.1, forward strand.
GAAAATTACCTGGGGCCATTTCAACAGCCAGCAAACTGACTAACACAACCAATCTTTGGCTTCTATTCAATCCTTTGCTTGTTTTACCTGGACCTTGAAGATCTGTCTGCAGCCTTCCTCTCTGCAAATATATCACACTCGTCCTATTGAGAACCCATGGCTCATCACAGCTGCTTCGCCACGCCTGCTTCCAGAAGAACTGGCAACTACAAGCTGGGAGCCAAGAGATACAACACTTCACTTGGAAAAGGGCCTTCCATGAATCCTAGAATCCCAGAATGGTTTGGACTGGAAGCGACCTTAGAGACAAATTATCTTCTTCCCACATCCTGACACGGGCAGGGACACTTTTCCACTAGTCCAGGTTGCTCCATGTCCGCTCCAGCCTGGCCCTGGACGCTTCCTGCCATGGGGCTCCTACACAGCCTCTTTGAACAACATGTGCCTCAGCACCCACCCAAGGAAGAATTCCTTTCCAATATCCCATCTATCCCAGCCCTCTGGCAGTTTGAAGCTATTCCCCCTTGTCCTGCGAGTCCAGACCCTTTTCCAAAGTCCCTCCCCAGCTATCTTGGAGCCCCAGCAGGCACTGCAAAGGGCTCGAAGATCTCCCTGGAGCCTTCTGTTCTCCAGATTGGACACCCTCAGCTCTCCCAGACTGTCCTAGAGCAAAGAAGCTCCACCTTTCAAAGCACCTTAGACGCCTCCTACCGGCCAAACTCGATGGCAACGCTGGCCTTCCGGGCCCTACGGATATCGCTTCCGGTGTCGTTCGGGGTCACTCCCGGCTCTCTTCCCGCCCCCCATGGGGCCCTCAGGCGATGCCGCTCCTACGCCACTTCTGCCGCTGTCAGACCAACGGGGGGGCCGGGGGCCAGCCCAGACTCATCCACAATCCACACTGTCCTCGGCGGCTGCTGCGGGCTCACGGCGGCCCACACACCCGGAAGCAGAGCTCCGAACACAGAGGATCATAGCCCCACATTTGTGTTCGTCTCTGCACAAGGCAGGCCAGTCTTGCCATGCCCGGACTTTTCAGTTCAGCACGAGAATGAGAATACACCTGCGCCATGGGGGAGGAAACCTCTAAAGACTCCCTCATACGTGGTCGCTCAACTTAATGCCTAGGCACTTGCCATTCCTAAGGCTACACTAAAGCCTTTTTTACCTTGCGGGTAAGAAATGCCGTTGTTCTCGTGTGCAGCTAAAGGCGCAGCACAGGCAGGCCGGGACAAAAGCTGGGGCAGAGCCCTTCCTCACTCCTTCGCTGTGCTGTACTCCATGCAGCTAGAGCGAAGCGAGAAGGACGCGAGGAAGAAAAAGGCGTTCTTAAAGTAGCACCCTGGCAGCAGCCCTGAAAAGGCGCATAACACACGGCATCTCGCTGCCCTCCGTTCTACATACTCGCGGCTCCCTCTGCCGACTTGCAAAAGTTGCTACCAGAGCAGAGGCGGCCAGATTGAAGAGGCAGTGCCTAGGTTCACCTTCTCCTTACTGCACGTAAGCCACGTCCAGCTCCTCGCTGCACTCTGGATTTCCCTTCTCCGAGGCACTTACCGTGGTGCTGTGTGCAACTCGGCGCCTAGAAGTGACCGCCAATGCTTTCACAGCGGGCTGCAAGGGAACCAAGGAGCAGCACAAGCAGCAGTGCTTCAGCTTGCTCCTTCCGACTGCTAAGGGCACTTGGGAAGGCAAGCGAGAGTCAACCACCTTCCTCTCCTAGTAACGTGGTGCACACAAGCACGGGACTAGTGCCGCTTCGTTCACCGCCCTCGCCCAAGCGTGGAGCCGCTTTCACTTGCCGGCGGCCAGAAGCCGCTGCAAGGGCGCCACACAACCACAAGTGCGCCGGCAGCCAAGAGCTAGAGAACGCTGCTTCTGCCCAAGCCCGCCTAGGGCGTGCACCTTTGTTCTCAGAGCTCCGTGCAACAGTCTGCCTCTCTCGCAGTTCGAATGGAAAACGAAAGCTTTTCGCCTACGCCCGTCACAGAGATCCGTTGCCAGGACGAGAATGCCTTGTGGCCGGAGCTCGCCCCCGCCGCGAGGAAGCTGCTATTAGCACCGCGTTGCAGGGCCACGTCTCGCTTCTTGACTACGTGCTCAGCGCTCTCCGAATTCGCCGCTAGCTCCACGGTCTTTCTCAGCTGCAAGTAGCAGCGCTCACAGTACATAGAGCTTCGCAAGGACCGAAGACCCGGAGGGAAGTATCGCACTCGAAAATGTGCCAGGATAGAGACGTTCTACACTGAGTAGAGACACAGACAGACAGAGAGTTCTACACTGCCCCTTCTCGTCGGCCATCTTGTGCTCTGCTGCCTCTGCTGTGACGAATGAAAGGCGAGCGACAGCGGCTCTCCAGGCACTGAAGAGAGTTCCCTAGGGACTTTTCGATGTAAAACTTTTTCCACCTCCAAAAATACATGGGTAAGTCCTAAAAGTTTTGGTTTTCTTAAGAATAGTTTCGCCCAAGTTTTGCTGTTCTAAACAACCATGGTTTCAGTCTTCACTTAACTGCTTGTTTCTGTCTTTTTGGCTAGTGGCAATCTAATTCTAAGGTAAATAGATGTGTTGGAAATCCATAAATTACATCTCAAGTTAGGTGGGAAAATTGGCTCGGAAGAAAATGGAATTGAGAATTTGGAAAGAATCCAGAGTGAGCTGATGTCACAATCCGAGATTCCCTTGAGTTCCAAATCCTTTCATTTGTGTTTTTGTGGGCTTTTTGAAGGCGGTGTACAGTTGAAGCCATGATTTAGCTGCGGTGAGACCTGCTCTGCTGTAAAAGCATTATTTTCTCAGTGAGCATGGACAACAGTTAGAGTGTCGTCTTTTAAGATTCCCTGCACTCCACTTATGGTGGCAAAAGCAGTGCCTTGACTGTAATCATAAAAGTGATTACAGCTTCATTGCTTTGACATCATGTAGGATGCTTCCTCCATCTGCTGTGGTCAGCATTAAGTAACAGATTTCTCAGTTTCTAGGAAGAGTCTAGCAAACAATCACCTTGCTCCTTCTCTTGCATTTATTCATCACTGCTATGCTGCTATACAGACAGGTAGTCTGTTTATGATTCAACAATTCAATGGGACATCAAGTAAATAACAAAGCAAAACTAACTACCGAAAGCACTATAAGGGCCAGAGATTAGCTTGGATCAAAACAGGTATTCTCCTAGCATTGTTTACAAACGAGTCAGCATGTGAAACAGAAGGCACAATGTAGTTTGTGCCTTGTTTTGGGCATGCCCGGAAGAAGGAAATTCTGATTTCACATACGGGAAAAGAAATGTTGACATTTGAATGAGATTGTTCATACTCCAGTAAAGGTTGCTTTGAAAGGTTGTGGAAGTCCTGTTAGGAAACATGGCTTTACAAGTCCTTTCCACCAGGAGACAACAGCTGCAGAACATCTGGGTGTGCCAGTGTTGAGAGCACCAGCAAAGATCAAAGTGGAGAAGTTGGTGAACAATGGCAGTGGCCTGGCGGAGGGCAAGTGGGGTGCTGGCTGTGGGACCAGGGGAGTCCTGACTGATTTAGGAGGCGTGTGATGGTCTGTGCCAGCAAGCGGAGTAGTGCTGTGGCCTTGGCACACTGCTAATACTGGAATTCAGTGGGGTCACTGGGCAGGCTGAGTGTGTGAGCTGCTGGAGGGACCCAGTTTGCCCACATGTAAACATCCAGTCTCACTCTTGCCAGCCACAGAAAGGAGCAGGATGTGGCTGCTGGCGATGCCTGTCACGTATATGTAGTGTATATGTGTGCTATCCCAGCCTGCTGGGAACACTTCTTCTTTGGGACTGCTTGGGCTGAGGGAGAGAAAGCAGTGGTAGTTTCTGAGGTTTCGAGTTTGCTCGAGTTTCTCAGGCTGTTTCTGGAGCCACCCCGAGTTCTCTTCCTTGAAGCATTTCAAGTCCTGCTAATTTTCAAAATTCAAACAGACACAGCCCTAAGCTAGTTGATCTGACTTCAGAGCTATTCTTACGCTGAGCTGTTGGATGATCTGATCTCCTGAGATGTCTTCCATCTCAGTTTATGACCTGGTTCTTGTGAAAAGTAGGATCTTTTAGCCTGGAGAAGAGAGGTTTCTGGAGAGACAGTATTGTGGCCTTTGAATATGTAAAGAGGGTATAAGACAAATGGAGAAAGACTTTTTAGGAAAGTTTGCAGAGACAGGATAAGGGGCCATGCTTTCAAACTGAGACTAGGTTTAGATTGGCTAAAAGGAAAAACTTTTCTACAATGAAGCTGGTGAGACACTCAAACGGGTGTTCCAGAGAAGTTGTGGATGCCCCATCATTGAGAGTGCTCCTTATCAGTTTGGCTAGTCTTGAGCAATTTGATCTACTGTAAGATCTACCTGGCAAGGAAGTTGGACTACATGATCTTTAATCACAGACTGTTGTATGATTCCGTGGAAGACAGAATGCAATAAAGTTCATATTTCAGATTTTGGCGCAGACATATTTATTTTTTCTCACTTTATGCATCATTGCAATGACAACTTGTTAGCTTCTGAAATGATTAGCTGAGATTGATTTCCTTCCTTAGTTTCATTTTCTCTGTTATTCCTTCACTCTTGGACTTTTTTTTTCACTAGATTCCCTCTTTCAGTAAACTGCCCTTAAGTATCACTTTGCTCCCCACCTGGCTTTTTTTTTTTTTTCAATGACACCTTTTCACTGGTTCGTTTTGGGCCTTTGCTGCTTGAAGTCCAGCAGCCTCCTTGTCTGAGCATTACGGAGCTTTCTTTACAGCTTCATCACTATGCAAAAAGCCATAAATTACTGTGTTCCATCTCACATACCATCAAGTATCACACTAATATTCCCTCTGCTGAATAGCTGGTTGGTTTACATAGACCAGCCAAATACCAGGAAATCCAGATGGCAGCAAGAATCTTGTAGACTACTCCCGCTGTTCATTTAAATTCTGGAGAAGTCACGTGAGGTATCACATTCTCTTGAAAGAAGTGTCTATCATCTCGGACATTCTAGAATGGGCTATTAATATTGTCATGAGTTTCTGGCTAGACTTTTTAGTATGCAAATTCAAATTCAAATGATCTGAAATGATAGAACTTCAAGAAATTTTTTTTCCCAGAATCGAAGTATGATGGAGTTCCATAGGGAGAATCTTAATCTTAGTTATTCTATTCCATCTCACATCATGGCTGGGGGCAGGGAGAAGGGAGTATCTTTGGGGGACAATGGGTTCCGGTGTAGTCAGTAAGCTGGGCAGAGGAGCCATCAGGTATTTTCTGTTGTTGGGCGGGGGGGGGGGGGATTCGTGTGAACTCTTCCTTTCTTGTACCCTGCCACTAGTATTGTTGCTAAAATTGTTTGTTTTCTCATCCAAGTGACAAAATCAGCACACTTAATGAGGGATGAAGAGGGAGCAGCGACCTCAGAACAGGAGGAAGAAGAAGCAGAGCCTGCTGTCCTCCAGAAGAAAAAAACACTACCAGCCAACTTTGCATCATCTGTGAACTTCCTGGGCGTGTACTCTATCCCCTTGTCCAGAACATTGAGCAAGATATTAAACAGGACTGGGCCCAAGACCGAGCCTTGGGGACCAGCTGGATGAACTCTATTTCCCACCACTCTGTGGGCCTGGCCATCACCCAGTTTGTCACCCAGCAAACAGCCCACCCATGCAAACCATAAGCAGACAGTTTCTTCAGGAGAATGATGTGAGACTCATTGCAAAAAGGATCAGGGAGATGCCTAGGAAGAGTCTCAGGTGAATCCAGGAGACTATAGTGGAGGAAGGACGCGAGGAAGAAGAAGGCGTTCTTAAAGTGGCACCCTGGCAGCAGCCCTGAAAGGGCGCATAACACACGGCGTCTCGCTGCCCTCCGTTCTACATACTCGCAGCTCCCTCTGCCGACTTGCAAAAGTTGCTACCAGAGCAGAGGCGGCCAGATTGAAGAGGCAGTGCCTAGGTTCACCTTCTCCTTACTGCACGTAAGCCACGTCCAGCTCCTCGCTGCACTCTGGATTTCCCTTCTCCGCGGCACTTACAGTGGTGCTGTGTGCAACTCGGCGCCTAGAAGCGACCGCCAATGCTTTCACAGCGGGCTGCAAGGGAACCAAGGAGCAGCACAAGCAGCAGTGCTTCAGCTTGCTCCTTCCGACTGCTAAGGGCACTTGGGAAGGCAAGCGAGAGTCAACCACCTTCCTCTCCTAGTAGCCTGTAACGTGGTGCACACAAGCACGGGACTAGTGCCGCTTCGTTCACCGCCCTCGCCCAAGCGTGGAGCCGCTTTCACTTGCCGGCGGCCAGAAGCCACTGCAAGGGCGCCACACAACCACAAGTGCGCCGGCAGCCAAGAGCTAGAGAACGCTGCTTCTGCCCAAGCCCGCCTAGGGCGTGCACCTTTGTTCTCAGAGCTCCGTGCAACAGTCTGCCTCTCTCGCAGTTCGAATGGAAAACGAAAGCTTTTCGCCTACGCCCTTCACAGAGATCCGTTGCCAGGACGAGAATGTCTTGTGGCCGGAGCTCGCCCCGGCCGCGAGGAAGCTGCTATTAGCACCGCGTTGCAGGGCCACGTCTCGCTTCTTGACTACGTGCTCAGCGCTCTCCGAATTCGCCGCTAGCTCCACGGTCTTTCTCAGCTGCAAGTAGCAGCGCTCACAGTACATAGAGCTTCGCAAGGACCGAAGACCCGGAGGGAAGTTTCGCACAGGAAAATGTACCAGGACAGAGACGTGTTCTACGTTGTCCCTTCTCGTCATGCAGTTTGTGCCTCTGCTGCTTCTGCTGTTAGGAATCGCTCCTTGAAAGGCGAGCAACAGCGTCTTTCCGGGTGCATTGCACTGAGTCGAGTGCTCGCTCGGGGCTTTGCTCTCGGGGCCAAGGCAAGAGGGCGTGCTTGCCCGCAGAACTGAGAACACGCTGTTGGGCAGAGCTGCAACTGACCGCTGGAGTTCAGCTCTCGCCGGACGGCAGAAGGCGAAGAACGAAGCCGCTTGCGAGCGGCGCAGTGCAGCGAAGAGCTCTCCGAATTCGCCGCTAGCTCCACGGTCCTTCTCAGCTGCGAGTAGCAGCGCTCGCAGTACACAGAGCTTCGCAAGGCCCGAAGACCCGGAGGGAAGTATGGCACACGGAAATGTGCCAGGACAGAGACGTGTTCTACGTTGTCCCTTCTCGTCATGCAGTTTGTGCCTCTGCTGCTTCTGCTGTTAGGAATCGCTCCTTGAAAGGCGAGCGAGAGCGTCCTTCCGGGTGCATTGCACTGAGTCGAGTGCTCGCTCGGGACTTTGCTCTCGGGGCCAAGGCAAGAGGGCGTGCTTGCCCGCAGAACTGAGAACACGCTGTTGGGCAGAGCTGCAACTGACCGCTGGAGTTCAGCTCTCGCCGGACGGCAGAAGGCGAAGAACGAAGCCGCTTGCGAGCGGCGCAGTGCAGCGAAGAGCTCTCCGAATTCGCCGCTAGCTCCACGGTCCTTCTCAGCTGCGAGTAGCAGCGCTCGCAGTACACAGAGCTTCGCAAGGCCCGAAGACCCGGAGGGAAGTATGGCACACGAAAATGTGCCAGGACAGAGACGTGTTCTACGTTGTCCCTTCTCGTCATGCAGTTTGTGCCTCTGCTGCTTCTGCTGTTAGGAATCGCTCCTTGAAAGACGAGCGAGAGCGTCCTTCTGGGTGCATTGCACTGAGTCGAATGCTCGCTCGGGACTTTGCTCTCGGGGCCAAGGCAAGAGGGCGTGCTTGCCCGCAGAACTGAGAACACGCTGTTGGGCAGAGCTGCAACTGACCGCTGGAGTTCAGCTCTCGCCGGACGGCAGAAGGCGAAGAACGAAGCCGCTTGCGAGCGGCGCAGTGCAGCGAAGAGCTCTCCGAATTCGCCGCTAGCTCCACGGTCCTTCTCAGCTGCGAGTAGCAGCGCTCGCAGTACACAGGGCTTCGCAAGGCCCGAAGACCCGGAGGGAAGTATCGCACACGAAAATGTGCCAGGACAGAGACGTGTTCTACGTTGTCCCTTCTCGTCATGCAGTTTGTGCCTCTGCTGCTTCTGCTGTTAGGAATCGCTCCTTGAAAGACGAGCGAGAGCGTCCTTCCGGGTGCATTGCACTGAGTCGAGTGCTCGCTCGGGACTTTGCACTCGGGGCCAAGGCAAGAGGGCGTGCTTGCCCGCAGAACTGAGAACACGCTGTTGGGCAGAGCTGAAACTGACCGCTGGAGTTCAGCTCTCGCCGGACGGCAGAAGGCGAAGAACGAAGCCGCTTGCGAGCGGCGCAGTGCAGCGAAGAGCTCTCCGAATTCGCCGCTAGCTCCACGGTCCTTCTCAGCTGCGAGTAGCAGCGCTCGCAGTACACAGAGCTTCGCAAGGCCCGAAGACCCGGAGGGAAGTTTCGCACACGAAAATGCGCCAGGACAGAGACGTGTTCTACGTTGTCCCTTCTCGTCATGCAGTTTGTGCCTCTGCTGCTTCTGCTGTTAGGAATCGCTCCTTGAAAGGCGAGCGAGAGCGTCCTTCCGGGTGCATTGCACTGAGTCGAGTGCTCGCTCGGGACTTTGCTCTCGGGGCCAAGGCAAGAGGGCGTGCTTGCCCGCAGAACTGAGAACACGCTGTTGGGCAGAGCTGCAACTGACCGCTGGAGTTCAGCTCTCGCCGGACGGCAGAAGGCGAAGAACGAAGCCGCTTGCGAGCGGCGCAGTGCAGCGAAGAGCTCTCCGAATTCGCCGCTAGCTCCACGGTCCTTCTCAGCTGCGAGTAGCAGCGCTCGCAGTACACAGGGCTTCGCAAGGCCCGAAGACCCGGAGGGAAGTTTCGCACACGAAAATGCGCCAGGACAGAGACGTGTTCTACGTTGTCCCTTCTCGTCATGCAGTTTGTGCCTCTGCTGCTTCTGCTGTTAGGAATCGCTCCTTGAAAGGCGAGCGAGAGCGTCCTTCCGGGTGCATTGCACTGAGTCGAGTGCTCGCTCGGGACTTTGCTCTCGGGGCCAAGGCAAGAGGGCGTGCTTGCCCGCAGAACTGAGAACACGCTGTTGGGCAGAGCTGCAACTGACCGCTGGAGTTCAGCTCTCGCCGGACGGCAGAAGGCGAAGAACGAAGCCGCTTGCGAGCGGCGCAGTGCAGCGAAGAGCTCTCCGAATTCGCCGCTAGCTCCACGGTCCTTCTCAGCTGCGAGTAGCAGCGCTCGCAGTACACAGGGCTTCGCACCTCTAAATGTTTTACTACTGTGTTATGATTCTGTCTTCAGTTAATAGAACCCGATATACAACAAAGAGATGGGAGCACATGGAGATGCATTGGAGAGCCTACGCTGGAGGTAACACATTCATTTTTTACTCAAACAAATCCAAATTAGAAATGTTGAAAATTACCTGGGGCCATTTCAACAGCCAGCAAACTGACTAACACAACCAATCTTTGGCTTCTATTCAATCCTTTGCTTGTTTTACCTGGACCTTGAAGATCTGTCTGCAGCCTTCCTCTCTGCAAATATATCACACTCGTCCTATTGAGAACCCATGGCTCATCACAGCTGCTTCGCCACGCCTGCTTCCAGAAGAACTGGCAACTACAAGCTGGGAGCCAAGAGATACAACACTTCACTTGGAAAAGGGCCTTCCATGAATCCTAGAATCCCAGAATGGTTTGGACTGGAAGCGACCTTAGAGACAAATTATCTTCTTCCCACATCCTGACACGGGCAGGGACACTTTTCCACTAGTCCAGGTTGCTCCATGTCCGCTCCAGCCTGGCCCTGGACGCTTCCTGCCATGGGGCTCCTACACAGCCTCTTTGAACAACATGTGCCTCAGCACCCACCCAAGGAAGAATTCCTTTCCAATATCCCATCTATCCCAGCCCTCTGGCAGTTTGAAGCTATTCCCCCTTGTCCTGCGAGTCCAGACCCTTTTCCAAAGTCCCTCCCCAGCTATCTTGGAGCCCCAGCAGGCACTGCAAAGGGCTCGAAGATCTCCCTGGAGCCTTCTGTTCTCCAGATTGGACACCCTCAGCTCTCCCAGACTGTCCTAGAGCAAAGAAGCTCCACCTTTCAAAGCACCTTAGACGCCTCCTACCGGCCAAACTCGATGGCAACGCTGGCCTTCCGGGCCCTACGGATATCGCTTCCGGTGTCGTTCGGGGTCACTCCCGGCTCTCTTCCCGCCCCCCATGGGGCCCTCAGGCGATGCCGCTCCTACGCCACTTCTGCCGCTGTCAGACCAACGGGGGGGCCGGGGGCCAGCCCAGACTCATCCACAATCCACACTGTCCTCGGCGGCTGCTGCGGGCTCACGGCGGCCCACACACCCGGAAGCAGAGCTCCGAACACAGAGGATCATAGCCCCACATTTGTGTTCGTCTCTGCACAAGGCAGGCCAGTCTTGCCATGCCCGGACTTTTCAGTTCAGCACGAGAATGAGAATACACCTGCGCCATGGGGGAGGAAACCTCTAAAGACTCCCTCATACGTGGTCGCTCAACTTAATGCCTAGGCACTTGCCATTCCTAAGGCTACACTAAAGCCTTTTTTACCTTGCGGGTAAGAAATGCCGTTGTTCTCGTGTGCAGCTAAAGGCGCAGCACAGGCAGGCCGGGACAAAAGCTGGGGCAGAGCCCTTCCTCACTCCTTCGCTGTGCTGTACTCCATGCAGCTAGAGCGAAGCGAGAAGGACGCGAGGAAGAAAAAGGCGTTCTTAAAGTAGCACCCTGGCAGCAGCCCTGAAAAGGCGCATAACACACGGCATCTCGCTGCCCTCCGTTCTACATACTCGCGGCTCCCTCTGCCGACTTGCAAAAGTTGCTACCAGAGCAGAGGCGGCCAGATTGAAGAGGCAGTGCCTAGGTTCACCTTCTCCTTACTGCACGTAAGCCACGTCCAGCTCCTCGCTGCACTCTGGATTTCCCTTCTCCGAGGCACTTACCGTGGTGCTGTGTGCAACTCGGCGCCTAGAAGTGACCGCCAATGCTTTCACAGCGGGCTGCAAGGGAACCAAGGAGCAGCACAAGCAGCAGTGCTTCAGCTTGCTCCTTCCGACTGCTAAGGGCACTTGGGAAGGCAAGCGAGAGTCAACCACCTTCCTCTCCTAGTAACGTGGTGCACACAAGCACGGGACTAGTGCCGCTTCGTTCACCGCCCTCGCCCAAGCGTGGAGCCGCTTTCACTTGCCGGCGGCCAGAAGCCGCTGCAAGGGCGCCACACAACCACAAGTGCGCCGGCAGCCAAGAGCTAGAGAACGCTGCTTCTGCCCAAGCCCGCCTAGGGCGTGCACCTTTGTTCTCAGAGCTCCGTGCAACAGTCTGCCTCTCTCGCAGTTCGAATGGAAAACGAAAGCTTTTCGCCTACGCCCGTCACAGAGATCCGTTGCCAGGACGAGAATGCCTTGTGGCCGGAGCTCGCCCCCGCCGCGAGGAAGCTGCTATTAGCACCGCGTTGCAGGGCCACGTCTCGCTTCTTGACTACGTGCTCAGCGCTCTCCGAATTCGCCGCTAGCTCCACGGTCTTTCTCAGCTGCAAGTAGCAGCGCTCACAGTACATAGAGCTTCGCAAGGACCGAAGACCCGGAGGGAAGTATCGCACTCGAAAATGTGCCAGGATAGAGACGTTCTACACTGAGTAGAGACACAGACAGACAGAGAGTTCTACACTGCCCCTTCTCGTCGGCCATCTTGTGCTCTGCTGCCTCTGCTGTGACGAATGAAAGGCGAGCGACAGCGGCTCTCCAGGCACTGAAGAGAGTTCCCTAGGGACTTTTCGATGTAAAACTTTTTCCACCTCCAAAAATACATGGGTAAGTCCTAAAAGTTTTGGTTTTCTTAAGAATAGTTTCGCCCAAGTTTTGCTGTTCTAAACAACCATGGTTTCAGTCTTCACTTAACTGCTTGTTTCTGTCTTTTTGGCTAGTGGCAATCTAATTCTAAGGTAAATAGATGTGTTGGAAATCCATAAATTACATCTCAAGTTAGGTGGGAAAATTGGCTCGGAAGAAAATGGAATTGAGAATTTGGAAAGAATCCAGAGTGAGCTGATGTCACAATCCGAGATTCCCTTGAGTTCCAAATCCTTTCATTTGTGTTTTTGTGGGCTTTTTGAAGGCGGTGTACAGTTGAAGCCATGATTTAGCTGCGGTGAGACCTGCTCTGCTGTAAAAGCATTATTTTCTCAGTGAGCATGGACAACAGTTAGAGTGTCGTCTTTTAAGATTCCCTGCACTCCACTTATGGTGGCAAAAGCAGTGCCTTGACTGTAATCATAAAAGTGATTACAGCTTCATTGCTTTGACATCATGTAGGATGCTTCCTCCATCTGCTGTGGTCAGCATTAAGTAACAGATTTCTCAGTTTCTAGGAAGAGTCTAGCAAACAATCACCTTGCTCCTTCTCTTGCATTTATTCATCACTGCTATGCTGCTATACAGACAGGTAGTCTGTTTATGATTCAACAATTCAATGGGACATCAAGTAAATAACAAAGCAAAACTAACTACCGAAAGCACTATAAGGGCCAGAGATTAGCTTGGATCAAAACAGGTATTCTCCTAGCATTGTTTACAAACGAGTCAGCATGTGAAACAGAAGGCACAATGTAGTTTGTGCCTTGTTTTGGGCATGCCCGGAAGAAGGAAATTCTGATTTCACATACGGGAAAAGAAATGTTGACATTTGAATGAGATTGTTCATACTCCAGTAAAGGTTGCTTTGAAAGGTTGTGGAAGTCCTGTTAGGAAACATGGCTTTACAAGTCCTTTCCACCAGGAGACAACAGCTGCAGAACATCTGGGTGTGCCAGTGTTGAGAGCACCAGCAAAGATCAAAGTGGAGAAGTTGGTGAACAATGGCAGTGGCCTGGCGGAGGGCAAGTGGGGTGCTGGCTGTGGGACCAGGGGAGTCCTGACTGATTTAGGAGGCGTGTGATGGTCTGTGCCAGCAAGCGGAGTAGTGCTGTGGCCTTGGCACACTGCTAATACTGGAATTCAGTGGGGTCACTGGGCAGGCTGAGTGTGTGAGCTGCTGGAGGGACCCAGTTTGCCCACATGTAAACATCCAGTCTCACTCTTGCCAGCCACAGAAAGGAGCAGGATGTGGCTGCTGGCGATGCCTGTCACGTATATGTAGTGTATATGTGTGCTATCCCAGCCTGCTGGGAACACTTCTTCTTTGGGACTGCTTGGGCTGAGGGAGAGAAAGCAGTGGTAGTTTCTGAGGTTTCGAGTTTGCTCGAGTTTCTCAGGCTGTTTCTGGAGCCACCCCGAGTTCTCTTCCTTGAAGCATTTCAAGTCCTGCTAATTTTCAAAATTCAAACAGACACAGCCCTAAGCTAGTTGATCTGACTTCAGAGCTATTCTTACGCTGAGCTGTTGGATGATCTGATCTCCTGAGATGTCTTCCATCTCAGTTTATGACCTGGTTCTTGTGAAAAGTAGGATCTTTTAGCCTGGAGAAGAGAGGTTTCTGGAGAGACAGTATTGTGGCCTTTGAATATGTAAAGAGGGTATAAGACAAATGGAGAAAGACTTTTTAGGAAAGTTTGCAGAGACAGGATAAGGGGCCATGCTTTCAAACTGAGACTAGGTTTAGATTGGCTAAAAGGAAAAACTTTTCTACAATGAAGCTGGTGAGACACTCAAACGGGTGTTCCAGAGAAGTTGTGGATGCCCCATCATTGAGAGTGCTCCTTATCAGTTTGGCTAGTCTTGAGCAATTTGATCTACTGTAAGATCTACCTGGCAAGGAAGTTGGACTACATGATCTTTAATCACAGACTGTTGTATGATTCCGTGGAAGACAGAATGCAATAAAGTTCATATTTCAGATTTTGGCGCAGACATATTTATTTTTTCTCACTTTATGCATCATTGCAATGACAACTTGTTAGCTTCTGAAATGATTAGCTGAGATTGATTTCCTTCCTTAGTTTCATTTTCTCTGTTATTCCTTCACTCTTGGACTTTTTTTTTCACTAGATTCCCTCTTTCAGTAAACTGCCCTTAAGTATCACTTTGCTCCCCACCTGGCTTTTTTTTTTTTTTCAATGACACCTTTTCACTGGTTCGTTTTGGGCCTTTGCTGCTTGAAGTCCAGCAGCCTCCTTGTCTGAGCATTACGGAGCTTTCTTTACAGCTTCATCACTATGCAAAAAGCCATAAATTACTGTGTTCCATCTCACATACCATCAAGTATCACACTAATATTCCCTCTGCTGAATAGCTGGTTGGTTTACATAGACCAGCCAAATACCAGGAAATCCAGATGGCAGCAAGAATCTTGTAGACTACTCCCGCTGTTCATTTAAATTCTGGAGAAGTCACGTGAGGTATCACATTCTCTTGAAAGAAGTGTCTATCATCTCGGACATTCTAGAATGGGCTATTAATATTGTCATGAGTTTCTGGCTAGACTTTTTAGTATGCAAATTCAAATTCAAATGATCTGAAATGATAGAACTTCAAGAAATTTTTTTTCCCAGAATCGAAGTATGATGGAGTTCCATAGGGAGAATCTTAATCTTAGTTATTCTATTCCATCTCACATCATGGCTGGGGGCAGGGAGAAGGGAGTATCTTTGGGGGACAATGGGTTCCGGTGTAGTCAGTAAGCTGGGCAGAGGAGCCATCAGGTATTTTCTGTTGTTGGGCGGGGGGGGGGGGGATTCGTGTGAACTCTTCCTTTCTTGTACCCTGCCACTAGTATTGTTGCTAAAATTGTTTGTTTTCTCATCCAAGTGACAAAATCAGCACACTTAATGAGGGATGAAGAGGGAGCAGCGACCTCAGAACAGGAGGAAGAAGAAGCAGAGCCTGCTGTCCTCCAGAAGAAAAAAACACTACCAGCCAACTTTGCATCATCTGTGAACTTCCTGGGCGTGTACTCTATCCCCTTGTCCAGAACATTGAGCAAGATATTAAACAGGACTGGGCCCAAGACCGAGCCTTGGGGACCAGCTGGATGAACTCTATTTCCCACCACTCTGTGGGCCTGGCCATCACCCAGTTTGTCACCCAGCAAACAGCCCACCCATGCAAACCATAAGCAGACAGTTTCTTCAGGAGAATGATGTGAGACTCATTGCAAAAAGGATCAGGGAGATGCCTAGGAAGAGTCTCAGGTGAATCCAGGAGACTATAGTGGAGGAAGGACGCGAGGAAGAAGAAGGCGTTCTTAAAGTGGCACCCTGGCAGCAGCCCTGAAAGGGCGCATAACACACGGCGTCTCGCTGCCCTCCGTTCTACATACTCGCAGCTCCCTCTGCCGACTTGCAAAAGTTGCTACCAGAGCAGAGGCGGCCAGATTGAAGAGGCAGTGCCTAGGTTCACCTTCTCCTTACTGCACGTAAGCCACGTCCAGCTCCTCGCTGCACTCTGGATTTCCCTTCTCCGCGGCACTTACAGTGGTGCTGTGTGCAACTCGGCGCCTAGAAGCGACCGCCAATGCTTTCACAGCGGGCTGCAAGGGAACCAAGGAGCAGCACAAGCAGCAGTGCTTCAGCTTGCTCCTTCCGACTGCTAAGGGCACTTGGGAAGGCAAGCGAGAGTCAACCACCTTCCTCTCCTAGTAGCCTGTAACGTGGTGCACACAAGCACGGGACTAGTGCCGCTTCGTTCACCGCCCTCGCCCAAGCGTGGAGCCGCTTTCACTTGCCGGCGGCCAGAAGCCACTGCAAGGGCGCCACACAACCACAAGTGCGCCGGCAGCCAAGAGCTAGAGAACGCTGCTTCTGCCCAAGCCCGCCTAGGGCGTGCACCTTTGTTCTCAGAGCTCCGTGCAACAGTCTGCCTCTCTCGCAGTTCGAATGGAAAACGAAAGCTTTTCGCCTACGCCCTTCACAGAGATCCGTTGCCAGGACGAGAATGTCTTGTGGCCGGAGCTCGCCCCGGCCGCGAGGAAGCTGCTATTAGCACCGCGTTGCAGGGCCACGTCTCGCTTCTTGACTACGTGCTCAGCGCTCTCCGAATTCGCCGCTAGCTCCACGGTCTTTCTCAGCTGCAAGTAGCAGCGCTCACAGTACATAGAGCTTCGCAAGGACCGAAGACCCGGAGGGAAGTTTCGCACAGGAAAATGTACCAGGACAGAGACGTGTTCTACGTTGTCCCTTCTCGTCATGCAGTTTGTGCCTCTGCTGCTTCTGCTGTTAGGAATCGCTCCTTGAAAGGCGAGCAACAGCGTCTTTCCGGGTGCATTGCACTGAGTCGAGTGCTCGCTCGGGGCTTTGCTCTCGGGGCCAAGGCAAGAGGGCGTGCTTGCCCGCAGAACTGAGAACACGCTGTTGGGCAGAGCTGCAACTGACCGCTGGAGTTCAGCTCTCGCCGGACGGCAGAAGGCGAAGAACGAAGCCGCTTGCGAGCGGCGCAGTGCAGCGAAGAGCTCTCCGAATTCGCCGCTAGCTCCACGGTCCTTCTCAGCTGCGAGTAGCAGCGCTCGCAGTACACAGAGCTTCGCAAGGCCCGAAGACCCGGAGGGAAGTATGGCACACGGAAATGTGCCAGGACAGAGACGTGTTCTACGTTGTCCCTTCTCGTCATGCAGTTTGTGCCTCTGCTGCTTCTGCTGTTAGGAATCGCTCCTTGAAAGGCGAGCGAGAGCGTCCTTCCGGGTGCATTGCACTGAGTCGAGTGCTCGCTCGGGACTTTGCTCTCGGGGCCAAGGCAAGAGGGCGTGCTTGCCCGCAGAACTGAGAACACGCTGTTGGGCAGAGCTGCAACTGACCGCTGGAGTTCAGCTCTCGCCGGACGGCAGAAGGCGAAGAACGAAGCCGCTTGCGAGCGGCGCAGTGCAGCGAAGAGCTCTCCGAATTCGCCGCTAGCTCCACGGTCCTTCTCAGCTGCGAGTAGCAGCGCTCGCAGTACACAGAGCTTCGCAAGGCCCGAAGACCCGGAGGGAAGTATGGCACACGAAAATGTGCCAGGACAGAGACGTGTTCTACGTTGTCCCTTCTCGTCATGCAGTTTGTGCCTCTGCTGCTTCTGCTGTTAGGAATCGCTCCTTGAAAGACGAGCGAGAGCGTCCTTCTGGGTGCATTGCACTGAGTCGAATGCTCGCTCGGGACTTTGCTCTCGGGGCCAAGGCAAGAGGGCGTGCTTGCCCGCAGAACTGAGAACACGCTGTTGGGCAGAGCTGCAACTGACCGCTGGAGTTCAGCTCTCGCCGGACGGCAGAAGGCGAAGAACGAAGCCGCTTGCGAGCGGCGCAGTGCAGCGAAGAGCTCTCCGAATTCGCCGCTAGCTCCACGGTCCTTCTCAGCTGCGAGTAGCAGCGCTCGCAGTACACAGGGCTTCGCAAGGCCCGAAGACCCGGAGGGAAGTATGGCACACGAAAATGTGCCAGGACAGAGACGTGTTCTACGTTGTCCCTTCTCGTCATGCAGTTTGTGCCTCTGCTGCTTCTGCTGTTAGGAATCGCTCCTTGAAAGACGAGCGAGAGCGTCCTTCTGGGTGCATTGCACTGAGTCGAGTGCTTGCTCGGGACTTTGCTCTCGGGGCCAAGGCAAGAGGGCGTGCTTGCCCGCAGAACTGAGAACACGCTGTTGGGCAGAGCTGCAACTGACCGCTGGAGTTCAGCTCTCGCCGGACGGCAGAAGGCGAAGAACGAAGCCGCTTGCGAGCGGCGCAGTGCAGCGAAGAGCTCTCCGAATTCGCCGCTAGCTCCACGGTCCTTCTCAGCTGCGAGTAGCAGCGCTCGCAGTACACAGAGCTTCGCAAGGCCCGAAGACCCGGAGGGAAGTATGGCACACGGAAATGTGCCAGGACAGAGACGTGTTCTACGTTGTCCCTTCTCGTCATGCAGTTTGTGCCTCTGCTGCTTCTGCTGTTAGGAATCGCTCCTTGAAAGGCGAGCGAGAGCGTCCTTCCGGGTGCATTGCACTGAGTCGAGTGCTCGCTCGGGACTTTGCTCTCGGGGCCAAGGCAAGAGGGCGTGCTTGCCCGCAGAACTGAGAACACGCTGTTGGGCAGAGCTGCAACTGACCGCTGGAGTTCAGCTCTCGCCGGACGGCAGAAGGCGAAGAACGAAGCCGCTTGCGAGCGGCGCAGTGCAGCGAAGAGCTCTCCGAATTCGCCGCTAGCTCCACGGTCCTTCTCAGCTGCGAGTAGCAGCGCTCGCAGTACACAGGGCTTCGCAAGGCCCGAAGACCCGGAGGGAAGTATGGCACACGAAAATGTGCCAGGACAGAGACGTGTTCTACGTTGTCCCTTCTCGTCATGCAGTTTGTGCCTCTGCTGCTTCTGCTGTTAGGAATCGCTCCTTGAAAGGCGAGCGAGAGCGTCCTTCCGGGTGCATTGCACTGAGTCGAGTGCTCGCTCGGGACTTTGCTCTCGGGGCCAAGGCAAGAGGGCGTGCTTGCCCGCAGAACTGAGAACACGCTGTTGGGCAGAGCTGCAACAGACCGCTGGAGTTCAGCTCTCGCCGGACGGCAGAAGGCGAAGAACGAAGCCGCTTGCGAGCGGCGCAGTGCAGCGAAGAGCTCTCCGAATTCGCCGCTAGCTCCACGGTCCTTCTCAGCTGCGAGTAGCAGCGCTCGCAGTACACAGAGCTTCGCAAGGCCCGAAGACCCGGAGGGAAGTATGGCACACGGAAATGTGCCAGGACAGAGACGTGTTCTACGTTGTCCCTTCTCGTCATGCAGTTTGTGCCTCTGCTGCTTCTGCTGTTAGGAATCGCTCCTTGAAAGGCGAGCGAGAGCGTCCTTCCGGGTGCATTGCACTGAGTCGAGTGCTCGCTCGGGACTTTGCTCTCGGGGCCAAGGCAAGAGGGCGTGCTTGCCCGCAGAACTGAGAACACGCTGTTGGGCAGAGCTGCAACTGACCGCTGGAGTTCAGCTCTCGCCGGACGGCAGAAGGCGAAGAACGAAGCCGCTTGCGAGCGGCGCAGTGCAGCGAAGAGCTCTCCGAATTCGCCGCTAGCTCCACGGTCCTTCTCAGCTGCGAGTAGCAGCGCTCGCAGTACACAGAGCTTCGCAAGGCCCGAAGACCCGGAGGGAAGTATGGCACACGAAAATGTGCCAGGACAGAGACGTGTTCTACGTTGTCCCTTCTCGTCATGCAGTTTGTGCCTCTGCTGCTTCTGCTGTTAGGAATCGCTCCTTGAAAGACGAGCGAGAGCGTCCTTCCGGGTGCATTGCACTAAGTCGAATGCTCGCTCGGGACATTGATCTCGGGGCCAAGGCAAGAGGGCGTGCTTGCCCGCAGAACTGAGAACACGCTGTTGGGCAGAGCTGAAACTTACCGCTGGAGTTCAGCTCTCGCCGGACCGCAGAAGGCGAAGAACGAAGCCGCTTGCGAGCGGCGCAGTGCAGCGAAGAGCTCTCCGAATTCGCCGCTAGCTCCACGGTCCTTCTCAGCTGCGAGTAGCAGCGCTCGCAGTACACAGAGCTTCGCAAGGCCCGAAGACCCGGAGGGAAGTATGGCACACGGAAATGTGCCAGGACAGAGACGTGTTCTACGTTGTCCCTTCTCGTCATGCAGTTTGTGCCTCTGCTGCTTCTGCTGTTAGGAATCGCTCCTTGAAAGGCGAGCGAGAGCGTCCTTCCGGGTGCATTGCACTGAGTCGAGTGCTCGCTCGGGACTTTGCTCTCGGGGCCAAGGCAAGAGGGCGTGCTTGCCCGCAGAACTGAGAACACGCTGTTGGGCAGAGCTGCAACTGACCGCTGGAGTTCAGCTCTCGCCGGACGGCAGAAGGCGAAGAACGAAGCCGCTTGCGAGCGGCGCAGTGCAGCGAAGAGCTCTCCGAATTCGCCGCTAGCTCCACGGTCCTTCTCAGCTGCGAGTAGCAGCGCTCGCAGTACACAGAGCTTCGCAAGGCCCGAAGACCCGGAGGGAAGTATGGCACACGGAAATGTGCCAGGACAGAGACGTGTTCTACGTTGTCCCTTCTCGTCATGCAGTTTGTGCCTCTGCTGCTTCTGCTGTTAGGAATCGCTCCTTGAAAGGCGAGCGAGAGCGTCCTTCCGGGTGCATTGCACTGAGTCGAGTGCTCGCTCGGGACTTTGCTCTCGGGGCCAAGGCAAGAGGGCGTGCTTGCCCGCAGAACTGAGAACACGCTGTTGGGCAGAGCTGCAACTGACCGCTGGAGTTCAGCTCTCGCCGGACGGCAGAAGGCGAAGAACGAAGCCGCTTGCGAGCGGCGCAGTGCAGCGAAGAGCTCTCCGAATTCGCCGCTAGCTCCACGGTCCTTCTCAGCTGCGAGTAGCAGCGCTCGCAGTACACAGAGCTTCGCAAGGCCCGAAGACCCGGAGGGAAGTATCGCACACGAAAATGTGCCAGGACAGAGACGTGTTCTACGTTGTCCCTTCTCGTCATGCAGTTTGTGCCTCTGCTGCTTCTGCTGTTAGGAATCGCTCCTTGAAAGACGAGCGAGAGCGTCCTTCCGGGTGCATTGCACTAAGTCGAATGCTCGCTCGGGACATTGATCTCGGGGCCAAGGCAAGAGGGCGTGCTTGCCCGCAGAACTGAGAACACGCTGTTGGGCAGAGCTGAAACTTACCGCTGGAGTTCAGCTCTCGCCGGACGGCAGAAGGCGAAGAACGAAGCCGCTTGCGAGCGGCGCAGTGCAGCGAAGAGCTCTCCGAATTCGCCGCTAGCTCCACGGTCCTTCTCAGCTGCGAGTAGCAGCGCTCGCAGTACACAGGGCTTCGCAAGGCCCGAAGACCCGGAGGGAAGTATCGCACACGAAAATGTGCCAGGACAGAGACGTGTTCTACGTTGTCCCTTCTCGTCATGCAGTTTGTGCCTCTGCTGCTTCTGCTGTTAGGAATCGCTCCTTGAAAGGCGAGCGAGAGCGTCCTTCCGGGTGCATTGCACTGAGTCGAGTGCTCGCTCGGGACTTTGCTCTCGGGGCCAAGGCAAGAGGGCGTGCTTGCCCGCAGAACTGAGAACACGCTGTTGGGCAGAGCTGCAACTGACCGCTGGAGTTCAGCTCTCGCCGGACGGCAGAAGGCGAAGAACGAAGCCGCTTGCGAGCGGCGCAGTGCAGCGAAGAGCTCTCCGAATTCGCCGCTAGCTCCACGGTCCTTCTCAGCTGCGAGTAGCAGCGCTCGCAGTACACAGGGCTTCGCAAGGCCCGAAGACCCGGAGGGAAGTTTCGCACACGAAAATGTGCCAGGACAGAGACGTGTTCTACGTTGTCCCTTCTCGTCATGCAGTTTGTGCCTCTGCTGCTTCTGCTGTTAGGAATCGCTCCTTGAAAGACGAGCGAGAGCGTCCTTCCGGGTGCATTGCACTGAGTCGAGTGCTCGCTCGGGACTTTGCTCTCGGGGCCAAGGCAAGAGGGCGTGCTTGCCCGCAGAACTGAGAACACGCTGTTGGGCAGAGCTGCAACTGACCGCTGGAGTTCAGCTCTCGCCGGACGGCAGAAGGCGAAGAACGAAGCCGCTTGCGAGCGGCGCAGTGCAGCGAAGAGCTCTCCGAATTCGCCGCTAGCTCCACGGTCCTTCTCAGCTGCGAGTAGCAGCGCTCGCAGTACACAGGGCTTCGCAAGGCCCGAAGACCCGGAGGGAAGTATGGCACACGAAAATGTGCCAGGACAGAGACGTGTTCTACGTTGTCCCTTCTCGTCATGCAGTTTGTGCCTCTGCTGCTTCTGCTGTTAGGAATCGCTCCTTGAAAGGCGAGCGAGAGCGTCCTTCCGGGTGCATTGCACTGAGTCGAGTGCTCGCTCGGGACTTTGCTCTCGGGGCCAAGGCAAGAGGGCGTGCTTGCCCGCAGAACTGAGAACACGCTGTTGGGCAGAGCTGCAACTGACCGCTGGAGTTCAGCTCTCGCCGGACGGCAGAAGGCGAAGAACGAAGCCGCTTGCGAGCGGCGCAGTGCAGCGAAGAGCTCTCCGAATTCGCCGCTAGCTCCACGGTCCTTCTCAGCTGCGAGTAGCAGCGCTCGCAGTACACAGAGCTTCGCAAGGCCCGAAGACCCGGAGGGAAGTATGGCACACGGAAATGTGCCAGGACAGAGACGTGTTCTACGTTGTCCCTTCTCGTCATGCAGTTTGTGCCTCTGCTGCTTCTGCTGTTAGGAATCGCTCCTTGAAAGACGAGCGAGAGCGTCCTTCCGGGTGCATTGCACTGAGTCGAGTGCTCGCTCGGGGCTTTGCTCTCGGGGCCAAGGCAAGAGGGCGTGCTTGCCCGCAGAACTGAGAACACGCTGTTGGGCAGAGCTGCAACTGACCGCTGGAGTTCAGCTCTCGCCGGACGGCAGAAGGCGAAGAACGAAGCCGCTTGCGAGCGGCGCAGTGCAGCGAAGAGCTCTCCGAATTCGCCGCTAGCTCCACGGTCCTTCTCAGCTGCGAGTAGCAGCGCTCGCAGTACACAGAGCTTCGCAAGGCCCGAAGACCCGGAGGGAAGTATGGCACACGGAAATGTGCCAGGACAGAGACGTGTTCTACGTTGTCCCTTCTCGTCATGCAGTTTGTGCCTCTGCTGCTTCTGCTGTTAGGAATCGCTCCTTGAAAGACGAGCGAGAGCGTCCTTCCGGGTGCATTGCACTAAGTCGAATGCTCGCTCGGGACATTGATCTCGGGGCCAAGGCAAGAGGGCGTGCTTGCCCGCAGAACTGAGAACACGCTGTTGGGCAGAGCTGAAACTTACCGCTGGAGTTCAGCTCTCGCCGGACGGCAGAAGGCGAAGAACGAAGCCGCTTGCGAGCGGCGCAGTGCAGCGAAGAGCTCTCCGAATTCGCCGCTAGCTCCACGGTCCTTCTCAGCTGCGAGTAGCAGCGCTCGCAGTACACAGGGCTTCGCAAGGCCCGAAGACCCGGAGGGAAGTATCGCACACGAAAATGTGCCAGGACAGAGACGTGTTCTACGTTGTCCCTTCTCGTCATGCAGTTTGTGCCTCTGCTGCTTCTGCTGTTAGGAATCGCTCCTTGAAAGGCGAGCGAGAGCGTCCTTCCGGGTGCATTGCACTGAGTCGAGTGCTCGCTCGGGACTTTGCTCTCGGGGCCAAGGCAAGAGGGCGTGCTTGCCCGCAGAACTGAGAACACGCTGTTGGGCAGAGCTGCAACTGACCGCTGGAGTTCAGCTCTCGCCGGACGGCAGAAGGCGAAGAACGAAGCCGCTTGCGAGCGGCGCAGTGCAGCGAAGAGCTCTCCGAATTCGCCGCTAGCTCCACGGTCCTTCTCAGCTGCGAGTAGCAGCGCTCGCAGTACACAGGGCTTCGCAAGGCCCGAAGACCCGGAGGGAAGTTTCGCACACGAAAATGTGCCAGGACAGAGACGTGTTCTACGTTGTCCCTTCTCGTCATGCAGTTTGTGCCTCTGCTGCTTCTGCTGTTAGGAATCGCTCCTTGAAAGACGAGCGAGAGCGTCCTTCCGGGTGCATTGCACTGAGTCGAGTGCTCGCTCGGGACTTTGCTCTCGGGGCCAAGGCAAGAGGGCGTGCTTGCCCGCAGAACTGAGAACACGCTGTTGGGCAGAGCTGCAACTGACCGCTGGAGTTCAGCTCTCGCCGGACGGCAGAAGGCGAAGAACGAAGCCGCTTGCGAGCGGCGCAGTGCAGCGAAGAGCTCTCCGAATTCGCCGCTAGCTCCACGGTCCTTCTCAGCTGCGAGTAGCAGCGCTCGCAGTACACAGGGCTTCGCAAGGCCCGAAGACCCGGAGGGAAGTATGGCACACGAAAATGTGCCAGGACAGAGACGTGTTCTACGTTGTCCCTTCTCGTCATGCAGTTTGTGCCTCTGCTGCTTCTGCTGTTAGGAATCGCTCCTTGAAAGGCGAGCGAGAGCGTCCTTCCGGGTGCATTGCACTGAGTCGAGTGCTCGCTCGGGACTTTGCTCTCGGGGCCAAGGCAAGAGGGCGTGCTTGCCCGCAGAACTGAGAACACGCTGTTGGGCAGAGCTGCAACTGACCGCTGGAGTTCAGCTCTCGCCGGACGGCAGAAGGCGAAGAACGAAGCCGCTTGCGAGCGGCGCAGTGCAGCGAAGAGCTCTCCGAATTCGCCGCTAGCTCCACGGTCCTTCTCAGCTGCGAGTAGCAGCGCTCGCAGTACACAGAGCTTCGCAAGGCCCGAAGACCCGGAGGGAAGTATGGCACACGGAAATGTGCCAGGACAGAGACGTGTTCTACGTTGTCCCTTCTCGTCATGCAGTTTGTGCCTCTGCTGCTTCTGCTGTTAGGAATCGCTCCTTGAAAGACGAGCGAGAGCGTCCTTCCGGGTGCATTGCACTGAGTCGAGTGCTCGCTCGGGACTTTGCACTCGGGGCCAAGGCAAGAGGGCGTGCTTGCCCGCAGAACTGAGAACACGCTGTTGGGCAGAGCTGCAACTGACCGCTGGAGTTCAGCTCTCGCCGGACGGCAGAAGGCGAAGAACGAAGCCGCTTGCGAGCGGCGCAGTGCAGCGAAGAGCTCTCCGAATTCGCCGCTAGCTCCACGGTCCTTCTCAGCTGCGAGTAGCAGCGCTCGCAGTACACAGGGCTTCGCAAGGCCCGAAGACCCGGAGGGAAGTTTCGCACACGAAAATGTGCCAGGACAGAGACGTGTTCTACGTTGTCCCTTCTCGTCATGCAGTTTGTGCCTCTGCTGCTTCTGCTGTTAGGAATCGCTCCTTGAAAGACGAGCGAGAGCGTCCTTCCGGGTGCATTGCACTGAGTCGAGTGCTCGCTCGGGACTTTGCTCTCGGGGCCAAGGCAAGAGGGCGTGCTTGCCCGCAGAACTGAGAACACGCTGTTGGGCAGAGCTGCAACTGACCGCTGGAGTTCAGCTCTCGCCGGACGGCAGAAGGCGAAGAACGAAGCCGCTTGCGAGCGGCGCAGTGCAGCGAAGAGCTCTCCGAATTCGCCGCTAGCTCCACGGTCCTTCTCAGCTGCGAGTAGCAGCGCTCGCAGTACACAGGGCTTCGCAAGGCCCGAAGACCCGGAGGGAAGTATGGCACACGGAAATGTGCCAGGACAGAGACGTGTTCTACGTTGTCCCTTCTCGTCATGCAGTTTGTGCCTCTGCTGCTTCTGCAGTTAGGAATCGCTCCTTGAAAGGCGAGCGAGAGCGTCCTTCCGGGTGCATTGCACTGAGTCGAGTGCTCGCTCGGGACTTTGCACTCGGGGCCAAGGCAAGAGGGCGTGCTTGCCCGCAGAACTGAGAACACGCTGTTGGGCAGAGCTGCAACTGACCGCTGGAGTTCAGCTCTCGCCGGACGGCAGAAGGCGAAGAACGAAGCCGCTTGCGAGCGGCGCAGTGCAGCGAAGAGCTCTCCGAATTCGCCGCTAGCTCCACGGTCCTTCTCAGCTGCGAGTAGCAGCGCTCGCAGTACACAGAGCTTCGCAAGGCCCGAAGACCCGGAGGGAAGTATGGCACACGGAAATGTGCCAGGACAGAGACGTGTTCTACGTTGTCCCTTCTCGTCATGCAGTTTGTGCCTCTGCTGCTTCTGCTGTTAGGAATCGCTCCTTGAAAGACGAGCGAGAGCGTCCTTCCGGGTGCATTGCACTGAGTCGAGTGCTCGCTCGGGGCTTTGCTCTCGGGGCCAAGGCAAGAGGGCGTGCTTGCCCGCAGAACTGAGAACACGCTGTTGGGCAGAGCTGCAACTGACCGCTGGAGTTCAGCTCTCGCCGGACGGCAGAAGGCGAAGAACGAAGCCGCTTGCGAGCGGCGCAGTGCAGCGAAGAGCTCTCCGAATTCGCCGCTAGCTCCACGGTCCTTCTCAGCTGCGAGTAGCAGCGCTCGCAGTACACAGAGCTTCGCAAGGCCCGAAGACCCGGAGGGAAGTATGGCACACGGAAATGTGCCAGGACAGAGACGTGTTCTACGTTGTCCCTTCTCGTCATGCAGTTTGTGCCTCTGCTGCTTCTGCTGTTAGGAATCGCTCCTTGAAAGACGAGCGAGAGCGTCCTTCCGGGTGCATTGCACTAAGTCGAATGCTCGCTCGGGACATTGATCTCGGGG
The DNA here is from genome assembly GCF_052056855.1 of Sturnus vulgaris. Lineage (NCBI taxonomy): Eukaryota > Metazoa > Chordata > Aves > Passeriformes > Sturnidae > Sturnus > Sturnus vulgaris. The sequence continues at coordinate 51,620 of NW_028276612.1, forward strand.
CCAAGGCAAGAGGGCGTGCTTGCCCGCAGAACTGAGAACACGCTGTTGGGCAGAGCTGAAACTTACCGCTGGAGTTCAGCTCTCGCCGGACGGCAGAAGGCGAAGAACGAAGCCGCTTGCGAGCGGCGCAGTGCAGCGAAGAGCTCTCCGAATTCGCCGCTAGCTCCACGGTCCTTCTCAGCTGCGAGTAGCAGCGCTCGCAGTACACAGGGCTTCGCAAGGCCCGAAGACCCGGAGGGAAGTATGGCACACGGAAATGTGCCAGGACAGAGACGTGTTCTACGTTGTCCCTTCTCGTCATGCAGTTTGTGCCTCTGCTGCTTCTGCTGTTAGGAATCGCTCCTTGAAAGGCGAGCGAGAGCGTCCTTCCGGGTGCATTGCACTGAGTCGAGTGCTCGCTCGGGGCTTTGCTCTCGGGGCCAAGGCAAGAGGGCGTGCTTGCCCGCAGAACTGAGAACACGCTGTTGGGCAGAGCTGCAACTGACCGCTGGAGTTCAGCTCTCGCCGGACGGCAGAAGGCGAAGAACGAAGCCGCTTGCGAGCGGCGCAGTGCAGCGAAGAGCTCTCCGAATTCGCCGCTAGCTCCACGGTCCTTCTCAGCTGCGAGTAGCAGCGCTCGCAGTACACAGAGCTTCGCAAGGCCCGAAGACCCGGAGGGAAGTATGGCACACGGAAATGTGCCAGGACAGAGACGTGTTCTACGTTGTCCCTTCTCGTCATGCAGTTTGTGCCTCTGCTGCTTCTGCTGTTAGGAATCGCTCCTTGAAAGACGAGCGAGAGCGTCCTTCCGGGTGCATTGCACTGAGTCGAGTGCTCGCTCGGGACTTTGCACTCGGGGCCAAGGCAAGAGGGCGTGCTTGCCCGCAGAACTGAGAACACGCTGTTGGGCAGAGCTGCAACTGACCGCTGGAGTTCAGCTCTCGCCGGACGGCAGAAGGCGAAGAACGAAGCCGCTTGCGAGCGGCGCAGTGCAGCGAAGAGCTCTCCGAATTCGCCGCTAGCTCCACGGTCCTTCTCAGCTGCGAGTAGCAGCGCTCGCAGTACACAGGGCTTCGCAAGGCCCGAAGACCCGGAGGGAAGTATCGCACACGAAAATGTGCCAGGACAGAGACGTGTTCTACGTTGTCCCTTCTCGTCATGCAGTTTGTGCCTCTGCTGCTTCTGCTGTTAGGAATCGCTCCTTGAAAGACGAGCGAGAGCGTCCTTCCGGGTGCATTGCACTGAGTCGAGTGCTCGCTCGGGGCTTTGCACTCGGGGCCAAGGCAAGAGGGCGTGCTTGCCCGCAGAACTGAGAACACGCTGTTGGGCAGAGCTGCAACTGACCGCTGGAGTTCAGCTCTCGCCGGACGGCAGAAGGCGAAGAACGAAGCCGCTTGCGAGCGGCGCAGTGCAGCGAAGAGCTCTCCGAATTCGCCGCTAGCTCCACGGTCCTTCTCAGCTGCGAGTAGCAGCGCTCGCAGTACACAGGGCTTCGCAAGGCCCGAAGACCCGGAGGGAAGTATCGCACACGAAAATGTGCCAGGACAGAGACGTGTTCTACGTTGTCCCTTCTCGTCATGCAGTTTGTGCCTCTGCTGCTTCTGCTGTTAGGAATCGCTCCTTGAAAGACGAGCGAGAGCGTCCTTCCGGGTGCATTGCACTGAGTCGAGTGCTCGCTCGGGGCTTTGCTCTCGGGGCCAAGGCAAGAGGGCGTGCTTGCCCGCAGAACTGAGAACACGCTGTTGGGCAGAGCTGCAACTGACCGCTGGAGTTCAGCTCTCGCCGGACGGCAGAAGGCGAAGAACGAAGCCGCTTGCGAGCGGCGCAGTGCAGCGAAGAGCTCTCCGAATTCGCCGCTAGCTCCACGGTCCTTCTCAGCTGCGAGTAGCAGCGCTCGCAGTACACAGGGCTTCGCAAGGCCCGAAGACCCGGAGGGAAGTATCGCACACGGAAATGTGCCAGGACAGAGACGTGTTCTACGTTGTCCCTTCTCGTCATGCAGTTTGTGCCTCTGCTGCTTCTGCTGTTAGGAATCGCTCCTTGAAAGACGAGCGAGAGCGTCCTTCCGGGTGCATTGCACTGAGTCGAGTGCTCGCTCTCTTTGCACTCGGGGCCAAGGCAAGAGGGCGTGCTTGCCCGCAGAACTGAGAACCACGCTGTTGGGCAGAGCTGCAACTGACCGCTGGAGTTCAGCTCTCGCCGGACGGCAGAAGGCGAAGAACGAAGCCGCTTGCGAGCGGCGCAGTGCAGCGAAGAGCTCTCCGAATTCGCCGCTAGCTCCACGGTCCTTCTCAGCTGCGAGTAGCAGCGCTCGCAGTACACAGGGCTTCGCAAGGCCGAAGACCCGGAGGGAAGTATCGCACACGAAAATGTGCCAGGACAGAGACGTGTTTCTACGTTGTCCCTTCTCGTCATGCAGTTTGTGCCTCTGCTGCTTCTGCTGTTAGGAATCGCTCCTTGAAAGACGAGCGAGAGCGTCCTTCCGGGTGCATTGCACTGAGTCGAGTGCTCGCTCGGGACTTTGCTCTCGGGGCCAAGGCAAGAGGGCGTGCTTGCCCGCAGAACTGAGAACACGCTGTTGGGCAGAGCTGCAACTGACCGCTGGAGTTCAGCTCTCGCCGGACGGCAGAAGGCGAAGAACGAAGCCGCTTGCGAGCGGCGCAGTGCAGCGAAGAGCTCTCTCGAATTCGCCGCTAGCTCCACGGTCCTTCTCAGCTGCGAGTAGCAGCGCTCGCAGTACACAGAGCTTCGCAAGGCCCGAAGACCCGGAGGGAAGTATGGCACACGGAAATGTGCCAGGACAGAGACGTGTTCTACGTTGTCCCTTCTCGTCATGCAGTTTGTGCCTCTGCTGCTTCTGCTGTTAGGAATCGCTCCTTGAAAGGCGAGCGACAGCGTCCTTCCGGGTGCATTGCACTGAGTCGAGTGCTCGCTCGGGGCTTTGCTCTCGGGGCCAAGGCAAGAGGGCGTGCTTGCCCGCAGAACTGAGAACACCGCTGTTGGGCAGAGCTGCAACTGACCGCTGGAGTTCAGCTCTCGCCGGACGGCAGAAGGCGAAGAACGAAGCCGCTTGCGAGCGGCGCAGTGCAGCGAAGAGCTCTCCGAATTCGCCGCTAGCTCCACGGTCCTTCTCAGCTGCGAGTAGCAGCGCTCGCAGTACACAGAGCTTCGCAAGGCCCGAAGACCCGGAGGGAAGTATGGCACACGGAAATGTGCCAGGACAGAGACGTGTTCTACGTTGTCCCTTCTCGTCATGCAGTTTGTGCCTCTGCTGCTTCTGCTGTTAGGAATCGCTCCTTGAAAGACGAGCGAGAGCGTCCTTCCGGGTGCATTGCACTGAGTCGAGTGCTCGCTCGGGGCTTTGCTCTCGGGGCCAAGGCAAGAGGGCGTGCTTGCCCGCAGAACTGAGAACACGCTGTTGGGCAGAGCTGCAACTGACCGCTGGAGTTCAGCTCTCGCCGGACGGCAGAAGGCGAAGAACGAAGCCGCTTGCGAGCGGCGCAGTGCAGCGAAGAGCTCTCCGAATTCGCCGCTAGCTCCACGGTCCTTCTCAGCTGCGAGTAGCAGCGCTCGCAGTACACAGGGCTTCGCAAGGCCCGAAGACCCGGAGGGAAGTATCGCACACGAAAATGTGCCAGGACAGAGACGTGTTCTACGTTGTCCCTTCTCGTCATGCAGTTTGTGCCTCTGCTGCTTCTGCTGTTAGGAATCGCTCCTTGAAAGACGAGCGAGAGCGTCCTTCCGGGTGCATTGCACTGAGTCGAGTGCTCGCTCGGGACTTTGCACTCGGGGCCAAGGCAAGAGGGCGTGCTTGCCCGCAGAACTGAGAACACGCTGTTGGGCAGAGCTGCAACTGACCGCTGGAGTTCAGCTCTCGCCAGACGGCAAAAGGCCAAGAACGAAGCCGCTTGCGAGCGGCGCAGTGCAGCGAAGAGCTCTCCGAATTCGCCGCTAGCTCCACGGTCCTTCTCAGCTGCGAGTAGCAGCGCTCGCAGTACACAGGGCTTCGCAAGGCCCGAAGACCCGGAGGGAAGTATCGCACACGAAAATGTGCCAGGACAGAGACGTGTTCTACGTTGTCCCTTCTCGTCATGCAGTTTGTGCCTCTGCTGCTTCTGCTGTTAGGAATCGCTCCTTGAAAGGCGAGCGAGAGCGTCCTTCCGGGTGCATTGCACTGAGTCGAGTGCTCGCTCGGGACTTTGCTCTCGGGGCCAAGGCAAGAGGGCGTGCTTGCCCGCAGAACTGAGAACACGCTGTTGGGCAGAGCTGCAACTGACCGCTGGAGTTCAGCTCTCGCCGGACGGCAGAAGGCGAAGAACGAAGCCGCTTGCGAGCGGCGCAGTGCAGCGAAGAGCTCTCCGAATTCGCCGCTAGCTCCACGGTCCTTCTCAGCTGCGAGTAGCAGCGCTCGCAGTACACAGGGCTTCGCAAGGCCCGAAGACCCGGAGGGAAGTATCGCACACGAAAATGTGCCAGGACAGAGACGTGTTCTACGTTGTCCCTTCTCGTCATGCAGTTTGTGCCTCTGCTGCTTCTGCTGTTAGGAATCGCTCCTTGAAAGGCGAGCGAGAGCGTCCTTCCGGGTGCATTGCACTGAGTCGAGTGCTCGCTCGGGACTTTGCTCTCGGGGCCAAGGCAAGAGGGCGTGCTTGCCCGCAGAACTGAGAACACGCTGTTGGGCAGAGCTGCAACTGACCGCTGGAGTTCAGCTCTCGCCGGACGGCAGAAGGCGAAGAACGAAGCCGCTTGCGAGCGGCGCAGTGCAGCGAAGAGCTCTCCGAATTCGCCGCTAGCTCCACGGTCCTTCTCAGCTGCGAGTAGCAGCGCTCGCAGTACACAGGGCTTCGCAAGGCCCGAAGACCCGGAGGGAAGTATCGCACACGAAAATGTGCCAGGACAGAGACGTGTTCTACGTTGTCCCTTCTCGTCATGCAGTTTGTGCCTCTGCTGCTTCTGCTGTTAGGAATCGCTCCTTGAAAGGCGAGCGAGAGCGTCCTTCCGGGTGCATTGCACTGAGTCGAGTGCTCGCTCGGGACTTTGCTCTCGGGGCCAAGGCAAGAGGGCGTGCTTGCCCGCAGAACTGAGAACACGCTGTTGGGCAGAGCTGCAACTGACCGCTGGAGTTCAGCTCTCGCCGGACGGCAGAAGGCGAAGAACGAAGCCGCTTGCGAGCGGCGCAGTGCAGCGAAGAGCTCTCCGAATTCGCCGCTAGCTCCACGGTCCGTCTCAGCTGCGAGTAGCAGCGCTCGCAGTACACAGGGCTTCGCAAGGCCCGAAGACCCGGAGGGAAGTATCGCACACGAAAATGTGCCAGGACAGAGACGTGTTCTACGTTGTCCCTTCTCGTCATGCAGTTTGTGCCTCTGCTGCTTCTGCTGTTAGGAATCGCTCCTTGAAAGGCGAGCGAGAGCGTCCTTCCGGGTGCATTGCACTGAGTCGAGTGCTCGCTCGGGACTTTGCACTCGGGGCCAAGGCAAGAGGGCGTGCTTGCCCGCAGAACTGAGAACACGCTGTTGGGCAGAGCTGCAACTGACCGCTGGAGTTCAGCTCTCGCCGGACGGCAGAAGGCGAAGAACGAAGCCGCTTGCGAGCGGCGCAGTGCAGCGAAGAGCTCTCCGAATTCGCCGCTAGCTCCACGGTCCTTCTCAGCTGCGAGTAGCAGCGCTCGCAGTACACAGGGCTTCGCAAGGCCCGAAGACCCGGAGGGAAGTATCGCACACGAAAATGTGCCAGGACAGAGACGTGTTCTACGTTGTCCCTTCTCGTCATGCAGTTTGTGCCTCTGCTGCTTCTGCTGTTAGGAATCGCTCCTTGAAAGACGAGCGAGAGCGTCCTTCCGGGTGCATTGCACTGAGTCGAGTGCTCGCTCGGGACTTTGCTCTCGGGGCCAAGGCAAGAGGGCGTGCTTGCCCGCAGAACTGAGAACACGCTGTTGGGCAGAGCTGCAACTGACCGCTGGAGTTCAGCTCTCGCCGGACGGCAGAAGGCGAAGAACGAAGCCGCTTGCGAGCGGCGCAGTGCAGCGAAGAGCTCTCCGAATTCGCCGCTAGCTCCACGGTCCTTCTCAGCTGCGAGTAGCAGCGCTCGCAGTACACAGGGCTTCGCAAGGCCCGAAGACCCGGAGGGAAGTATCGCACACGAAAATGTGCCAGGACAGAGACGTGTTCTACGTTGTCCCTTCTCGTCATGCAGTTTGTGCCTCTGCTGCTTCTGCTGTTAGGAATCGCTCCTTGAAAGACGAGCGAGAGCGTCCTTCCGGGTGCATTGCACTGAGTCGAGTGCTCGCTCGGGACTTTGCTCTCGGGGCCAAGGCAAGAGGGCGTGCTTGCCCGCAGAACTGAGAACACGCTGTTGGGCAGAGCTGCAACTGACCGCTGGAGTTCAGCTCTCGCCGGACGGCAGAAGGCGAAGAACGAAGCCGCTTGCGAGCGGCGCAGTGCAGCGAAGAGCTCTCCGAATTCGCCGCTAGCTCCACGGTCCTTCTCAGCTGCGAGTAGCAGCGCTCGCAGTACACAGGGCTTCGCAAGGCCCGAAGACCCGGAGGGAAGTATGGCACACGAAAATGTGCCAGGACAGAGACGTGTTCTACGTTGTCCCTTCTCGTCATGCAGTTTGTGCCTCTGCTGCTTCTGCTGTTAGGAATCGCTCCTTGAAAGGCGAGCGAGAGCGTCCTTCCGGGTGCATTGCACTGAGTCGAGTGCTCGCTCGGGACTTTGCTCTCGGGGCCAAGGCAAGAGGGCGTGCTTGCCCGCAGAACTGAGAACACGCTGTTGGGCAGAGCTGCAACTGACCGCTGGAGTTCAGCTCTCGCCGGACGGCAGAAGGCGAAGAACGAAGCCGCTTGCGAGCGGCGCAGTGCAGCGAAGAGCTCTCCGAATTCGCCGCTAGCTCCACGGTCCTTCTCAGCTGCGAGTAGCAGCGCTCGCAGTACACAGAGCTTCGCAAGGCCCGAAGACCCGGAGGGAAGTATGGCACACGGAAATGTGCCAGGACAGAGACGTGTTCTACGTTGTCCCTTCTCGTCATGCAGTTTGTGCCTCTGCTGCTTCTGCTGTTAGGAATCGCTCCTTGAAAGACGAGCGAGAGCGTCCTTCCGGGTGCATTGCACTGAGTCGAGTGCTCGCTCGGGGCTTTGCTCTCGGGGCCAAGGCAAGAGGGCGTGCTTGCCCGCAGAACTGAGAACACGCTGTTGGGCAGAGCTGCAACTGACCGCTGGAGTTCAGCTCTCGCCGGACGGCAGAAGGCGAAGAACGAAGCCGCTTGCGAGCGGCGCAGTGCAGCGAAGAGCTCTCCGAATTCGCCGCTAGCTCCACGGTCCTTCTCAGCTGCGAGTAGCAGCGCTCGCAGTACACAGAGCTTCGCAAGGCCCGAAGACCCGGAGGGAAGTATGGCACACGGAAATGTGCCAGGACAGAGACGTGTTCTACGTTGTCCCTTCTCGTCATGCAGTTTGTGCCTCTGCTGCTTCTGCTGTTAGGAATCGCTCCTTGAAAGACGAGCGAGAGCGTCCTTCCGGGTGCATTGCACTAAGTCGAATGCTCGCTCGGGACATTGATCTCGGGGCCAAGGCAAGAGGGCGTGCTTGCCCGCAGAACTGAGAACACGCTGTTGGGCAGAGCTGAAACTTACCGCTGGAGTTCAGCTCTCGCCGGACGGCAGAAGGCGAAGAACGAAGCCGCTTGCGAGCGGCGCAGTGCAGCGAAGAGCTCTCCGAATTCGCCGCTAGCTCCACGGTCCTTCTCAGCTGCGAGTAGCAGCGCTCGCAGTACACAGGGCTTCGCAAGGCCCGAAGACCCGGAGGGAAGTATCGCACACGAAAATGTGCCAGGACAGAGACGTGTTCTACGTTGTCCCTTCTCGTCATGCAGTTTGTGCCTCTGCTGCTTCTGCTGTTAGGAATCGCTCCTTGAAAGGCGAGCGAGAGCGTCCTTCCGGGTGCATTGCACTGAGTCGAGTGCTCGCTCGGGACTTTGCTCTCGGGGCCAAGGCAAGAGGGCGTGCTTGCCCGCAGAACTGAGAACACGCTGTTGGGCAGAGCTGCAACTGACCGCTGGAGTTCAGCTCTCGCCGGACGGCAGAAGGCGAAGAACGAAGCCGCTTGCGAGCGGCGCAGTGCAGCGAAGAGCTCTCCGAATTCGCCGCTAGCTCCACGGTCCTTCTCAGCTGCGAGTAGCAGCGCTCGCAGTACACAGGGCTTCGCAAGGCCCGAAGACCCGGAGGGAAGTTTCGCACACGAAAATGTGCCAGGACAGAGACGTGTTCTACGTTGTCCCTTCTCGTCATGCAGTTTGTGCCTCTGCTGCTTCTGCTGTAGGTAATCGCTCCTTGAAAGACGAGCGAGAGCGTCCTTCCGGGTGCATTGCACTGAGTCGAGTGCTCGCTCGGGACTTTGCTCTCGGGGCCAAGGCAAGAGGGCGTGCTTGCCCGCAGAACTGAGAACACGCTGTTGGGCAGAGCTGCAACTGACCGCTGGAGTTCAGCTCTCGCCGGACGGCAGAAGGCGAAGAACGAAGCCGCTTGCGAGCGGCGCAGTGCAGCGAAGAGCTCTCCGAATTCGCCGCTAGCTCCACGGTCCTTCTCAGCTGCGAGTAGCAGCGCTCGCAGTACACAGAGCTTCGCAAGGCCCGAAGACCCGGAGGGAAGTATGGCACACGGAAATGTGCCAGGACAGAGACGTGTTCTACGTTGTCCCTTCTCGTCATGCAGTTTGTGCCTCTGCTGCTTCTGCTGTTAGGAATCGCTCCTTGAAAGACGAGCGAGAGCGTCCTTCCGGGTGCATTGCACTGAGTCGAGTGCTCGCTCGGGACTTTGCACTCGGGGCCAAGGCAAGAGGGCGTGCTTGCCCGCAGAACTGAGAACACGCTGTTGGGCAGAGCTGCAACTGACCGCTGGAGTTCAGCTCTCGCCGGACGGCAGAAGGCGAAGAACGAAGCCGCTTGCGAGCGGCGCAGTGCAGCGAAGAGCTCTCCGAATTCGCCGCTAGCTCCACGGTCCTTCTCAGCTGCGAGTAGCAGCGCTCGCAGTACACAGGGCTTCGCAAGGCCCGAAGACCCGGAGGGAAGTTTCGCACACGAAAATGTGCCAGGACAGAGACGTGTTCTACGTTGTCCCTTCTCGTCATGCAGTTTGTGCCTCTGCTGCTTCTGCTGTTAGGAATCGCTCCTTGAAAGACGAGCGAGAGCGTCCTTCCGGGTGCATTGCACTGAGTCGAGTGCTCGCTCGGGACTTTGCTCTCGGGGCCAAGGCAAGAGGGCGTGCTTGCCCGCAGAACTGAGAACACGCTGTTGGGCAGAGCTGCAACTGACCGCTGGAGTTCAGCTCTCGCCGGACGGCAGAAGGCGAAGAACGAAGCCGCTTGCGAGCGGCGCAGTGCAGCGAAGAGCTCTCCGAATTCGCCGCTAGCTCCACGGTCCTTCTCAGCTGCGAGTAGCAGCGCTCGCAGTACACAGGGCTTCGCAAGGCCCGAAGACCCGGAGGGAAGTATGGCACACGGAAATGTGCCAGGACAGAGACGTGTTCTACGTTGTCCCTTCTCGTCATGCAGTTTGTGCCTCTGCTGCTTCTGCAGTTAGGAATCGCTCCTTGAAAGGCGAGCGAGAGCGTCCTTCCGGGTGCATTGCACTGAGTCGAGTGCTCGCTCGGGACTTTGCACTCGGGGCCAAGGCAAGAGGGCGTGCTTGCCCGCAGAACTGAGAACACGCTGTTGGGCAGAGCTGCAACTGACCGCTGGAGTTCAGCTCTCGCCGGACGGCAGAAGGCGAAGAACGAAGCCGCTTGCGAGCGGCGCAGTGCAGCGAAGAGCTCTCCGAATTCGCCGCTAGCTCCACGGTCCTTCTCAGCTGCGAGTAGCAGCGCTCGCAGTACACAGAGCTTCGCAAGGCCCGAAGACCCGGAGGGAAGTATGGCACACGGAAATGTGCCAGGACAGAGACGTGTTCTACGTTGTCCCTTCTCGTCATGCAGTTTGTGCCTCTGCTGCTTCTGCTGTTAGGAATCGCTCCTTGAAAGACGAGCGAGAGCGTCCTTCCGGGTGCATTGCACTGAGTCGAGTGCTCGCTCGGGGCTTTGCTCTCGGGGCCAAGGCAAGAGGGCGTGCTTGCCCGCAGAACTGAGAACACGCTGTTGGGCAGAGCTGCAACTGACCGCTGGAGTTCAGCTCTCGCCGGACGGCAGAAGGCGAAGAACGAAGCCGCTTGCGAGCGGCGCAGTGCAGCGAAGAGCTCTCCGAATTCGCCGCTAGCTCCACGGTCCTTCTCAGCTGCGAGTAGCAGCGCTCGCAGTACACAGAGCTTCGCAAGGCCCGAAGACCCGGAGGGAAGTATGGCACACGGAAATGTGCCAGGACAGAGACGTGTTCTACGTTGTCCCTTCTCGTCATGCAGTTTGTGCCTCTGCTGCTTCTGCTGTTAGGAATCGCTCCTTGAAAGACGAGCGAGAGCGTCCTTCCGGGTGCATTGCACTAAGTCGAATGCTCGCTCGGGACATTGATCTCGGGGCCAAGGCAAGAGGGCGTGCTTGCCCGCAGAACTGAGAACACGCTGTTGGGCAGAGCTGAAACTTACCGCTGGAGTTCAGCTCTCGCCGGACGGCAGAAGGCGAAGAACGAAGCCGCTTGCGAGCGGCGCAGTGCAGCGAAGAGCTCTCCGAATTCGCCGCTAGCTCCACGGTCCTTCTCAGCTGCGAGTAGCAGCGCTCGCAGTACACAGGGCTTCGCAAGGCCCGAAGACCCGGAGGGAAGTATGGCACACGGAAATGTGCCAGGACAGAGACGTGTTCTACGTTGTCCCTTCTCGTCATGCAGTTTGTGCCTCTGCTGCTTCTGCTGTTAGGAATCGCTCCTTGAAAGGCGAGCGAGAGCGTCCTTCCGGGTGCATTGCACTGAGTCGAGTGCTCGCTCGGGGCTTTGCTCTCGGGGCCAAGGCAAGAGGGCGTGCTTGCCCGCAGAACTGAGAACACGCTGTTGGGCAGAGCTGCAACTGACCGCTGGAGTTCAGCTCTCGCCGGACGGCAGAAGGCGAAGAACGAAGCCGCTTGCGAGCGGCGCAGTGCAGCGAAGAGCTCTCCGAATTCGCCGCTAGCTCCACGGTCCTTCTCAGCTGCGAGTAGCAGCGCTCGCAGTACACAGAGCTTCGCAAGGCCCGAAGACCCGGAGGGAAGTATGGCACACGGAAATGTGCCAGGACAGAGACGTGTTCTACGTTGTCCCTTCTCGTCATGCAGTTTGTGCCTCTGCTGCTTCTGCTGTTAGGAATCGCTCCTTGAAAGACGAGCGAGAGCGTCCTTCCGGGTGCATTGCACTGAGTCGAGTGCTCGCTCGGGACTTTGCACTCGGGGCCAAGGCAAGAGGGCGTGCTTGCCCGCAGAACTGAGAACACGCTGTTGGGCAGAGCTGCAACTGACCGCTGGAGTTCAGCTCTCGCCGGACGGCAGAAGGCGAAGAACGAAGCCGCTTGCGAGCGGCGCAGTGCAGCGAAGAGCTCTCCGAATTCGCCGCTAGCTCCACGGTCCTTCTCAGCTGCGAGTAGCAGCGCTCGCAGTACACAGGGCTTCGCAAGGCCCGAAGACCCGGAGGGAAGTATCGCACACGAAAATGTGCCAGGACAGAGACGTGTTCTACGTTGTCCCTTCTCGTCATGCAGTTTGTGCCTCTGCTGCTTCTGCTGTTAGGAATCGCTCCTTGAAAGACGAGCGAGAGCGTCCTTCCGGGTGCATTGCACTGAGTCGAGTGCTCGCTCGGGGCTTTGCACTCGGGGCCAAGGCAAGAGGGCGTGCTTGCCCGCAGAACTGAGAACACGCTGTTGGGCAGAGCTGCAACTGACCGCTGGAGTTCAGCTCTCGCCGGACGGCAGAAGGCGAAGAACGAAGCCGCTTGCGAGCGGCGCAGTGCAGCGAAGAGCTCTCCGAATTCGCCGCTAGCTCCACGGTCCTTCTCAGCTGCGAGTAGCAGCGCTCGCAGTACACAGGGCTTCGCAAGGCCCGAAGACCCGGAGGGAAGTATCGCACACGAAAATGTGCCAGGACAGAGACGTGTTCTACGTTGTCCCTTCTCGTCATGCAGTTTGTGCCTCTGCTGCTTCTGCTGTTAGGAATCGCTCCTTGAAAGACGAGCGAGAGCGTCCTTCCGGGTGCATTGCACTGAGTCGAGTGCTCGCTCGGGGCTTTGCTCTCGGGGCCAAGGCAAGAGGGCGTGCTTGCCCGCAGAACTGAGAACACGCTGTTGGGCAGAGCTGCAACTGACCGCTGGAGTTCAGCTCTCGCCGGACGGCAGAAGGCGAAGAACGAAGCCGCTTGCGAGCGGCGCAGTGCAGCGAAGAGCTCTCCGAATTCGCCGCTAGCTCCACGGTCCTTCTCAGCTGCGAGTAGCAGCGCTCGCAGTACACAGGGCTTCGCAAGGCCCGAAGACCCGGAGGGAAGTATCGCACACGGAAATGTGCCAGGACAGAGACGTGTTCTACGTTGTCCCTTCTCGTCATGCAGTTTGTGCCTCTGCTGCTTCTGCTGTTAGGAATCGCTCCTTGAAAGACGAGCGAGAGCGTCCTTCCGGGTGCATTGCACTGAGTCGAGTGCTCGCTCGGGACTTTGCACTCGGGGCCAAGGCAAGAGGGCGTGCTTGCCCGCAGAACTGAGAACACGCTGTTGGGCAGAGCTGCAACTGACCGCTGGAGTTCAGCTCTCGCCGGACGGCAGAAGGCGAAGAACGAAGCCGCTTGCGAGCGGCGCAGTGCAGCGAAGAGCTCTCCGAATTCGCCGCTAGCTCCACGGTCCTTCTCAGCTGCGAGTAGCAGCGCTCGCAGTACACAGGGCTTCGCAAGGCCCGAAGACCCGGAGGGAAGTATCGCACACGAAAATGTGCCAGGACAGAGACGTGTTCTACGTTGTCCCTTCTCGTCATGCAGTTTGTGCCTCTGCTGCTTCTGCTGTTAGGAATCGCTCCTTGAAAGACGAGCGAGAGCGTCCTTCCGGGTGCATTGCACTGAGTCGAGTGCTCGCTCGGGACTTTGCTCTCGGGGCCAAGGCAAGAGGGCGTGCTTGCCCGCAGAACTGAGAACACGCTGTTGGGCAGAGCTGCAACTGACCGCTGGAGTTCAGCTCTCGCCGGACGGCAGAAGGCGAAGAACGAAGCCGCTTGCGAGCGGCGCAGTGCAGCGAAGAGCTCTCCGAATTCGCCGCTAGCTCCACGGTCCTTCTCAGCTGCGAGTAGCAGCGCTCGCAGTACACAGAGCTTCGCAAGGCCCGAAGACCCGGAGGGAAGTATGGCACACGGAAATGTGCCAGGACAGAGACGTGTTCTACGTTGTCCCTTCTCGTCATGCAGTTTGTGCCTCTGCTGCTTCTGCTGTTAGGAATCGCTCCTTGAAAGGCGAGCGACAGCGTCCTTCCGGGTGCATTGCACTGAGTCGAGTGCTCGCTCGGGGCTTTGCTCTCGGGGCCAAGGCAAGAGGGCGTGCTTGCCCGCAGAACTGAGAACACGCTGTTGGGCAGAGCTGCAACTGACCGCTGGAGTTCAGCTCTCGCCGGACGGCAGAAGGCGAAGAACGAAGCCGCTTGCGAGCGGCGCAGTGCAGCGAAGAGCTCTCCGAATTCGCCGCTAGCTCCACGGTCCTTCTCAGCTGCGAGTAGCAGCGCTCGCAGTACACAGAGCTTCGCAAGGCCCGAAGACCCGGAGGGAAGTATGGCACACGGAAATGTGCCAGGACAGAGACGTGTTCTACGTTGTCCCTTCTCGTCATGCAGTTTGTGCCTCTGCTGCTTCTGCTGTTAGGAATCGCTCCTTGAAAGACGAGCGAGAGCGTCCTTCCGGGTGCATTGCACTGAGTCGAGTGCTCGCTCGGGGCTTTGCTCTCGGGGCCAAGGCAAGAGGGCGTGCTTGCCCGCAGAACTGAGAACACGCTGTTGGGCAGAGCTGCAACTGACCGCTGGAGTTCAGCTCTCGCCGGACGGCAGAAGGCGAAGAACGAAGCCGCTTGCGAGCGGCGCAGTGCAGCGAAGAGCTCTCCGAATTCGCCGCTAGCTCCACGGTCCTTCTCAGCTGCGAGTAGCAGCGCTCGCAGTACACAGGGCTTCGCAAGGCCCGAAGACCCGGAGGGAAGTATCGCACACGAAAATGTGCCAGGACAGAGACGTGTTCTACGTTGTCCCTTCTCGTCATGCAGTTTGTGCCTCTGCTGCTTCTGCTGTTAGGAATCGCTCCTTGAAAGACGAGCGAGAGCGTCCTTCCGGGTGCATTGCACTGAGTCGAGTGCTCGCTCGGGACTTTGCACTCGGGGCCAAGGCAAGAGGGCGTGCTTGCCCGCAGAACTGAGAACACGCTGTTGGGCAGAGCTGCAACTGACCGCTGGAGTTCAGCTCTCGCCAGACGGCAAAAGGCCAAGAACGAAGCCGCTTGCGAGCGGCGCAGTGCAGCGAAGAGCTCTCCGAATTCGCCGCTAGCTCCACGGTCCTTCTCAGCTGCGAGTAGCAGCGCTCGCAGTACACAGGGCTTCGCAAGGCCCGAAGACCCGGAGGGAAGTATCGCACACGAAAATGTGCCAGGACAGAGACGTGTTCTACGTTGTCCCTTCTCGTCATGCAGTTTGTGCCTCTGCTGCTTCTGCTGTTAGGAATCGCTCCTTGAAAGGCGAGCGAGAGCGTCCTTCCGGGTGCATTGCACTGAGTCGAGTGCTCGCTCGGGACTTTGCTCTCGGGGCCAAGGCAAGAGGGCGTGCTTGCCCGCAGAACTGAGAACACGCTGTTGGGCAGAGCTGCAACTGACCGCTGGAGTTCAGCTCTCGCCGGACGGCAGAAGGCGAAGAACGAAGCCGCTTGCGAGCGGCGCAGTGCAGCGAAGAGCTCTCCGAATTCGCCGCTAGCTCCACGGTCCTTCTCAGCTGCGAGTAGCAGCGCTCGCAGTACACAGGGCTTCGCAAGGCCCGAAGACCCGGAGGGAAGTATCGCACACGAAAATGTGCCAGGACAGAGACGTGTTCTACGTTGTCCCTTCTCGTCATGCAGTTTGTGCCTCTGCTGCTTCTGCTGTTAGGAATCGCTCCTTGAAAGGCGAGCGAGAGCGTCCTTCCGGGTGCATTGCACTGAGTCGAGTGCTCGCTCGGGACTTTGCTCTCGGGGCCAAGGCAAGAGGGCGTGCTTGCCCGCAGAACTGAGAACACGCTGTTGGGCAGAGCTGCAACTGACCGCTGGAGTTCAGCTCTCGCCGGACGGCAGAAGGCGAAGAACGAAGCCGCTTGCGAGCGGCGCAGTGCAGCGAAGAGCTCTCCGAATTCGCCGCTAGCTCCACGGTCCTTCTCAGCTGCGAGTAGCAGCGCTCGCAGTACACAGGGCTTCGCAAGGCCCGAAGACCCGGAGGGAAGTATCGCACACGAAAATGTGCCAGGACAGAGACGTGTTCTACGTTGTCCCTTCTCGTCATGCAGTTTGTGCCTCTGCTGCTTCTGCTGTTAGGAATCGCTCCTTGAAAGGCGAGCGAGAGCGTCCTTCCGGGTGCATTGCACTGAGTCGAGTGCTCGCTCGGGACTTTGCTCTCGGGGCCAAGGCAAGAGGGCGTGCTTGCCCGCAGAACTGAGAACACGCTGTTGGGCAGAGCTGCAACTGACCGCTGGAGTTCAGCTCTCGCCGGACGGCAGAAGGCGAAGAACGAAGCCGCTTGCGAGCGGCGCAGTGCAGCGAAGAGCTCTCCGAATTCGCCGCTAGCTCCACGGTCCGTCTCAGCTGCGAGTAGCAGCGCTCGCAGTACACAGGGCTTCGCAAGGCCCGAAGACCCGGAGGGAAGTATCGCACACGAAAATGTGCCAGGACAGAGACGTGTTCTACGTTGTCCCTTCTCGTCATGCAGTTTGTGCCTCTGCTGCTTCTGCTGTTAGGAATCGCTCCTTGAAAGGCGAGCGAGAGCGTCCTTCCGGGTGCATTGCACTGAGTCGAGTGCTCGCTCGGGACTTTGCACTCGGGGCCAAGGCAAGAGGGCGTGCTTGCCCGCAGAACTGAGAACACGCTGTTGGGCAGAGCTGCAACTGACCGCTGGAGTTCAGCTCTCGCCGGACGGCAGAAGGCGAAGAACGAAGCCGCTTGCGAGCGGCGCAGTGCAGCGAAGAGCTCTCCGAATTCGCCGCTAGCTCCACGGTCCTTCTCAGCTGCGAGTAGCAGCGCTCGCAGTACACAGGGCTTCGCAAGGCCCGAAGACCCGGAGGGAAGTATCGCACACGAAAATGTGCCAGGACAGAGACGTGTTCTACGTTGTCCCTTCTCGTCATGCAGTTTGTGCCTCTGCTGCTTCTGCTGTTAGGAATCGCTCCTTGAAAGACGAGCGAGAGCGTCCTTCCGGGTGCATTGCACTGAGTCGAGTGCTCGCTCGGGACTTTGCTCTCGGGGCCAAGGCAAGAGGGCGTGCTTGCCCGCAGAACTGAGAACACGCTGTTGGGCAGAGCTGCAACTGACCGCTGGAGTTCAGCTCTCGCCGGACGGCAGAAGGCGAAGAACGAAGCCGCTTGCGAGCGGCGCAGTGCAGCGAAGAGCTCTCCGAATTCGCCGCTAGCTCCACGGTCCTTCTCAGCTGCGAGTAGCAGCGCTCGCAGTACACAGGGCTTCGCAAGGCCCGAAGACCCGGAGGGAAGTATCGCACACGAAAATGTGCCAGGACAGAGACGTGTTCTACGTTGTCCCTTCTCGTCATGCAGTTTGTGCCTCTGCTGCTTCTGCTGTTAGGAATCGCTCCTTGAAAGACGAGCGAGAGCGTCCTTCCGGGTGCATTGCACTGAGTCGAGTGCTCGCTCGGGACTTTGCTCTCGGGGCCAAGGCAAGAGGGCGTGCTTGCCCGCAGAACTGAGAACACGCTGTTGGGCAGAGCTGCAACTGACCGCTGGAGTTCAGCTCTCGCCGGACGGCAGAAGGCGAAGAACGAAGCCGCTTGCGAGCGGCGCAGTGCAGCGAAGAG
Source organism: Sturnus vulgaris (assembly GCF_052056855.1). Classification (NCBI taxonomy): domain Eukaryota; kingdom Metazoa; phylum Chordata; class Aves; order Passeriformes; family Sturnidae; genus Sturnus; species Sturnus vulgaris. The sequence continues at coordinate 68,523 of NW_028276612.1, forward strand.
CTCTCCGAATTCGCCGCTAGCTCCACGGTCCTTCTCAGCTGCGAGTAGCAGCGCTCGCAGTACACAGGGCTTCGCAAGGCCCGAAGACCCGGAGGGAAGTATGGCACACGAAAATGTGCCAGGACAGAGACGTGTTCTACGTTGTCCCTTCTCGTCATGCAGTTTGTGCCTCTGCTGCTTCTGCTGTTAGGAATCGCTCCTTGAAAGGCGAGCGAGAGCGTCCTTCCGGGTGCATTGCACTGAGTCGAGTGCTCGCTCGGGACTTTGCTCTCGGGGCCAAGGCAAGAGGGCGTGCTTGCCCGCAGAACTGAGAACACGCTGTTGGGCAGAGCTGCAACTGACCGCTGGAGTTCAGCTCTCGCCGGACGGCAGAAGGCGAAGAACGAAGCCGCTTGCGAGCGGCGCAGTGCAGCGAAGAGCTCTCCGAATTCGCCGCTAGCTCCACGGTCCTTCTCAGCTGCGAGTAGCAGCGCTCGCAGTACACAGAGCTTCGCAAGGCCCGAAGACCCGGAGGGAAGTATGGCACACGGAAATGTGCCAGGACAGAGACGTGTTCTACGTTGTCCCTTCTCGTCATGCAGTTTGTGCCTCTGCTGCTTCTGCTGTTAGGAATCGCTCCTTGAAAGACGAGCGAGAGCGTCCTTCCGGGTGCATTGCACTGAGTCGAGTGCTCGCTCGGGGCTTTGCTCTCGGGGCCAAGGCAAGAGGGCGTGCTTGCCCGCAGAACTGAGAACACGCTGTTGGGCAGAGCTGCAACTGACCGCTGGAGTTCAGCTCTCGCCGGACGGCAGAAGGCGAAGAACGAAGCCGCTTGCGAGCGGCGCAGTGCAGCGAAGAGCTCTCCGAATTCGCCGCTAGCTCCACGGTCCTTCTCAGCTGCGAGTAGCAGCGCTCGCAGTACACAGAGCTTCGCAAGGCCCGAAGACCCGGAGGGAAGTATGGCACACGGAAATGTGCCAGGACAGAGACGTGTTCTACGTTGTCCCTTCTCGTCATGCAGTTTGTGCCTCTGCTGCTTCTGCTGTTAGGAATCGCTCCTTGAAAGACGAGCGAGAGCGTCCTTCCGGGTGCATTGCACTAAGTCGAATGCTCGCTCGGGACATTGATCTCGGGGCCAAGGCAAGAGGGCGTGCTTGCCCGCAGAACTGAGAACACGCTGTTGGGCAGAGCTGAAACTTACCGCTGGAGTTCAGCTCTCGCCGGACGGCAGAAGGCGAAGAACGAAGCCGCTTGCGAGCGGCGCAGTGCAGCGAAGAGCTCTCCGAATTCGCCGCTAGCTCCACGGTCCTTCTCAGCTGCGAGTAGCAGCGCTCGCAGTACACAGGGCTTCGCAAGGCCCGAAGACCCGGAGGGAAGTATCGCACACGAAAATGTGCCAGGACAGAGACGTGTTCTACGTTGTCCCTTCTCGTCATGCAGTTTGTGCCTCTGCTGCTTCTGCTGTTAGGAATCGCTCCTTGAAAGGCGAGCGAGAGCGTCCTTCCGGGTGCATTGCACTGAGTCGAGTGCTCGCTCGGGACTTTGCTCTCGGGGCCAAGGCAAGAGGGCGTGCTTGCCCGCAGAACTGAGAACACGCTGTTGGGCAGAGCTGCAACTGACCGCTGGAGTTCAGCTCTCGCCGGACGGCAGAAGGCGAAGAACGAAGCCGCTTGCGAGCGGCGCAGTGCAGCGAAGAGCTCTCCGAATTCGCCGCTAGCTCCACGGTCCTTCTCAGCTGCGAGTAGCAGCGCTCGCAGTACACAGGGCTTCGCAAGGCCCGAAGACCCGGAGGGAAGTTTCGCACACGAAAATGTGCCAGGACAGAGACGTGTTCTACGTTGTCCCTTCTCGTCATGCAGTTTGTGCCTCTGCTGCTTCTGCTGTTAGGAATCGCTCCTTGAAAGACGAGCGAGAGCGTCCTTCCGGGTGCATTGCACTGAGTCGAGTGCTCGCTCGGGACTTTGCTCTCGGGGCCAAGGCAAGAGGGCGTGCTTGCCCGCAGAACTGAGAACACGCTGTTGGGCAGAGCTGCAACTGACCGCTGGAGTTCAGCTCTCGCCGGACGGCAGAAGGCGAAGAACGAAGCCGCTTGCGAGCGGCGCAGTGCAGCGAAGAGCTCTCCGAATTCGCCGCTAGCTCCACGGTCCTTCTCAGCTGCGAGTAGCAGCGCTCGCAGTACACAGGGCTTCGCAAGGCCCGAAGACCCGGAGGGAAGTATGGCACACGAAAATGTGCCAGGACAGAGACGTGTTCTACGTTGTCCCTTCTCGTCATGCAGTTTGTGCCTCTGCTGCTTCTGCTGTTAGGAATCGCTCCTTGAAAGGCGAGCGAGAGCGTCCTTCCGGGTGCATTGCACTGAGTCGAGTGCTCGCTCGGGACTTTGCTCTCGGGGCCAAGGCAAGAGGGCGTGCTTGCCCGCAGAACTGAGAACACGCTGTTGGGCAGAGCTGCAACTGACCGCTGGAGTTCAGCTCTCGCCGGACGGCAGAAGGCGAAGAACGAAGCCGCTTGCGAGCGGCGCAGTGCAGCGAAGAGCTCTCCGAATTCGCCGCTAGCTCCACGGTCCTTCTCAGCTGCGAGTAGCAGCGCTCGCAGTACACAGAGCTTCGCAAGGCCCGAAGACCCGGAGGGAAGTATGGCACACGGAAATGTGCCAGGACAGAGACGTGTTCTACGTTGTCCCTTCTCGTCATGCAGTTTGTGCCTCTGCTGCTTCTGCTGTTAGGAATCGCTCCTTGAAAGACGAGCGAGAGCGTCCTTCCGGGTGCATTGCACTGAGTCGAGTGCTCGCTCGGGACTTTGCACTCGGGGCCAAGGCAAGAGGGCGTGCTTGCCCGCAGAACTGAGAACACGCTGTTGGGCAGAGCTGCAACTGACCGCTGGAGTTCAGCTCTCGCCGGACGGCAGAAGGCGAAGAACGAAGCCGCTTGCGAGCGGCGCAGTGCAGCGAAGAGCTCTCCGAATTCGCCGCTAGCTCCACGGTCCTTCTCAGCTGCGAGTAGCAGCGCTCGCAGTACACAGGGCTTCGCAAGGCCCGAAGACCCGGAGGGAAGTATCGCACACGAAAATGTGCCAGGACAGAGACGTGTTCTACGTTGTCCCTTCTCGTCATGCAGTTTGTGCCTCTGCTGCTTCTGCTGTTAGGAATCGCTCCTTGAAAGACGAGCGAGAGCGTCCTTCCGGGTGCATTGCACTGAGTCGAGTGCTCGCTCGGGACTTTGCTCTCGGGGCCAAGGCAAGAGGGCGTGCTTGCCCGCAGAACTGAGAACACGCTGTTGGGCAGAGCTGCAACTGACCGCTGGAGTTCAGCTCTCGCCGGACGGCAGAAGGCGAAGAACGAAGCCGCTTGCGAGCGGCGCAGTGCAGCGAAGAGCTCTCCGAATTCGCCGCTAGCTCCACGGTCCTTCTCAGCTGCGAGTAGCAGCGCTCGCAGTACACAGGGCTTCGCAAGGCCCGAAGACCCGGAGGGAAGTATGGCACACGGAAATGTGCCAGGACAGAGACGTGTTCTACGTTGTCCCTTCTCGTCATGCAGTTTGTGCCTCTGCTGCTTCTGCAGTTAGGAATCGCTCCTTGAAAGGCGAGCGAGAGCGTCCTTCCGGGTGCATTGCACTGAGTCGAGTGCTCGCTCGGGACTTTGCACTCGGGGCCAAGGCAAGAGGGCGTGCTTGCCCGCAGAACTGAGAACACGCTGTTGGGCAGAGCTGCAACTGACCGCTGGAGTTCAGCTCTCGCCGGACGGCAGAAGGCGAAGAACGAAGCCGCTTGCGAGCGGCGCAGTGCAGCGAAGAGCTCTCCGAATTCGCCGCTAGCTCCACGGTCCTTCTCAGCTGCGAGTAGCAGCGCTCGCAGTACACAGAGCTTCGCAAGGCCCGAAGACCCGGAGGGAAGTATGGCACACGGAAATGTGCCAGGACAGAGACGTGTTCTACGTTGTCCCTTCTCGTCATGCAGTTTGTGCCTCTGCTGCTTCTGCTGTTAGGAATCGCTCCTTGAAAGACGAGCGAGAGCGTCCTTCCGGGTGCATTGCACTGAGTCGAGTGCTCGCTCGGGGCTTTGCTCTCGGGGCCAAGGCAAGAGGGCGTGCTTGCCCGCAGAACTGAGAACACGCTGTTGGGCAGAGCTGCAACTGACCGCTGGAGTTCAGCTCTCGCCGGACGGCAGAAGGCGAAGAACGAAGCCGCTTGCGAGCGGCGCAGTGCAGCGAAGAGCTCTCCGAATTCGCCGCTAGCTCCACGGTCCTTCTCAGCTGCGAGTAGCAGCGCTCGCAGTACACAGAGCTTCGCAAGGCCCGAAGACCCGGAGGGAAGTATGGCACACGGAAATGTGCCAGGACAGAGACGTGTTCTACGTTGTCCCTTCTCGTCATGCAGTTTGTGCCTCTGCTGCTTCTGCTGTTAGGAATCGCTCCTTGAAAGACGAGCGAGAGCGTCCTTCCGGGTGCATTGCACTAAGTCGAATGCTCGCTCGGGACATTGATCTCGGGGCCAAGGCAAGAGGGCGTGCTTGCCCGCAGAACTGAGAACACGCTGTTGGGCAGAGCTGAAACTTACCGCTGGAGTTCAGCTCTCGCCGGACGGCAGAAGGCGAAGAACGAAGCCGCTTGCGAGCGGCGCAGTGCAGCGAAGAGCTCTCCGAATTCGCCGCTAGCTCCACGGTCCTTCTCAGCTGCGAGTAGCAGCGCTCGCAGTACACAGGGCTTCGCAAGGCCCGAAGACCCGGAGGGAAGTATCGCACACGAAAATGTGCCAGGACAGAGACGTGTTCTACGTTGTCCCTTCTCGTCATGCAGTTTGTGCCTCTGCTGCTTCTGCTGTTAGGAATCGCTCCTTGAAAGGCGAGCGAGAGCGTCCTTCCGGGTGCATTGCACTGAGTCGAGTGCTCGCTCGGGACTTTGCTCTCGGGGCCAAGGCAAGAGGGCGTGCTTGCCCGCAGAACTGAGAACACGCTGTTGGGCAGAGCTGCAACTGACCGCTGGAGTTCAGCTCTCGCCGGACGGCAGAAGGCGAAGAACGAAGCCGCTTGCGAGCGGCGCAGTGCAGCGAAGAGCTCTCCGAATTCGCCGCTAGCTCCACGGTCCTTCTCAGCTGCGAGTAGCAGCGCTCGCAGTACACAGGGCTTCGCAAGGCCCGAAGACCCGGAGGGAAGTATGGCACACGGAAATGTGCCAGGACAGAGACGTGTTCTACGTTGTCCCTTCTCGTCATGCAGTTTGTGCCTCTGCTGCTTCTGCTGTTAGGAATCGCTCCTTGAAAGGCGAGCGAGAGCGTCCTTCCGGGTGCATTGCACTGAGTCGAGTGCTCGCTCGGGGCTTTGCTCTCGGGGCCAAGGCAAGAGGGCGTGCTTGCCCGCAGAACTGAGAACACGCTGTTGGGCAGAGCTGCAACTGACCGCTGGAGTTCAGCTCTCGCCGGACGGCAGAAGGCGAAGAACGAAGCCGCTTGCGAGCGGCGCAGTGCAGCGAAGAGCTCTCCGAATTCGCCGCTAGCTCCACGGTCCTTCTCAGCTGCGAGTAGCAGCGCTCGCAGTACACAGAGCTTCGCAAGGCCCGAAGACCCGGAGGGAAGTATGGCACACGGAAATGTGCCAGGACAGAGACGTGTTCTACGTTGTCCCTTCTCGTCATGCAGTTTGTGCCTCTGCTGCTTCTGCTGTTAGGAATCGCTCCTTGAAAGACGAGCGAGAGCGTCCTTCCGGGTGCATTGCACTGAGTCGAGTGCTCGCTCGGGACTTTGCACTCGGGGCCAAGGCAAGAGGGCGTGCTTGCCCGCAGAACTGAGAACACGCTGTTGGGCAGAGCTGCAACTGACCGCTGGAGTTCAGCTCTCGCCGGACGGCAGAAGGCGAAGAACGAAGCCGCTTGCGAGCGGCGCAGTGCAGCGAAGAGCTCTCCGAATTCGCCGCTAGCTCCACGGTCCTTCTCAGCTGCGAGTAGCAGCGCTCGCAGTACACAGAGCTTCGCAAGGCCCGAAGACCCGGAGGGAAGTATCGCACACGAAAATGTGCCAGGACAGAGACGTGTTCTACGTTGTCCCTTCTCGTCATGCAGTTTGTGCCTCTGCTGCTTCTGCTGTTAGGAATCGCTCCTTGAAAGACGAGCGAGAGCGTCCTTCCGGGTGCATTGCACTGAGTCGAGTGCTCGCTCGGGACTTTGCACTCGGGGCCAAGGCAAGAGGGCGTGCTTGCCCGCAGAACTGAGAACACGCTGTTGGGCAGAGCTGCAACTGACCGCTGGAGTTCAGCTCTCGCCGGACGGCAGAAGGCGAAGAACGAAGCCGCTTGCGAGCGGCGCAGTGCAGCGAAGAGCTCTCCGAATTCGCCGCTAGCTCCACGGTCCTTCTCAGCTGCGAGTAGCAGCGCTCGCAGTACACAGGGCTTCGCAAGGCCCGAAGACCCGGAGGGAAGTATCGCACACGAAAATGTGCCAGGACAGAGACGTGTTCTACGTTGTCCCTTCTCGTCATGCAGTTTGTGCCTCTGCTGCTTCTGCTGTTAGGAATCGCTCCTTGAAAGACGAGCGAGAGCGTCCTTCCGGGTGCATTGCACTGAGTCGAGTGCTCGCTCGGGGCTTTGCTCTCGGGGCCAAGGCAAGAGGGCGTGCTTGCCCGCAGAACTGAGAACACGCTGTTGGGCAGAGCTGCAACTGACCGCTGGAGTTCAGCTCTCGCCGGACGGCAGAAGGCGAAGAACGAAGCCGCTTGCGAGCGGCGCAGTGCAGCGAAGAGCTCTCCGAATTCGCCGCTAGCTCCACGGTCCTTCTCAGCTGCGAGTAGCAGCGCTCGCAGTACACAGAGCTTCGCAAGGCCCGAAGACCCGGAGGGAAGTATCGCACACGGAAATGTGCCAGGACAGAGACGTGTTCTACGTTGTCCCTTCTCGTCATGCAGTTTGTGCCTCTGCTGCTTCTGCTGTTAGGAATCGCTCCTTGAAAGACGAGCGAGAGCGTCCTTCCGGGTGCATTGCACTGAGTCGAGTGCTCGCTCGGGACTTTGCACTCGGGGCCAAGGCAAGAGGGCGTGCTTGCCCGCAGAACTGAGAACACGCTGTTGGGCAGAGCTGCAACTGACCGCTGGAGTTCAGCTCTCGCCGGACGGCAGAAGGCGAAGAACGAAGCCGCTTGCGAGCGGCGCAGTGCAGCGAAGAGCTCTCCGAATTCGCCGCTAGCTCCACGGTCCTTCTCAGCTGCGAGTAGCAGCGCTCGCAGTACACAGGGCTTCGCAAGGCCCGAAGACCCGGAGGGAAGTATCGCACACGAAAATGTGCCAGGACAGAGACGTGTTCTACGTTGTCCCTTCTCGTCATGCAGTTTGTGCCTCTGCTGCTTCTGCTGTTAGGAATCGCTCCTTGAAAGACGAGCGAGAGCGTCCTTCCGGGTGCATTGCACTGAGTCGAGTGCTCGCTCGGGACTTTGCTCTCGGGGCCAAGGCAAGAGGGCGTGCTTGCCCGCAGAACTGAGAACACGCTGTTGGGCAGAGCTGCAACTGACCGCTGGAGTTCAGCTCTCGCCGGACGGCAGAAGGCGAAGAACGAAGCCGCTTGCGAGCGGCGCAGTGCAGCGAAGAGCTCTCCGAATTCGCCGCTAGCTCCACGGTCCTTCTCAGCTGCGAGTAGCAGCGCTCGCAGTACACAGAGCTTCGCAAGGCCCGAAGACCCGGAGGGAAGTATGGCACACGGAAATGTGCCAGGACAGAGACGTGTTCTACGTTGTCCCTTCTCGTCATGCAGTTTGTGCCTCTGCTGCTTCTGCTGTTAGGAATCGCTCCTTGAAAGGCGAGCGACAGCGTCCTTCCGGGTGCATTGCACTGAGTCGAGTGCTCGCTCGGGGCTTTGCTCTCGGGGCCAAGGCAAGAGGGCGTGCTTGCCCGCAGAACTGAGAACACGCTGTTGGGCAGAGCTGCAACTGACCGCTGGAGTTCAGCTCTCGCCGGACGGCAGAAGGCGAAGAACGAAGCCGCTTGCGAGCGGCGCAGTGCAGCGAAGAGCTCTCCGAATTCGCCGCTAGCTCCACGGTCCTTCTCAGCTGCGAGTAGCAGCGCTCGCAGTACACAGAGCTTCGCAAGGCCCGAAGACCCGGAGGGAAGTATGGCACACGGAAATGTGCCAGGACAGAGACGTGTTCTACGTTGTCCCTTCTCGTCATGCAGTTTGTGCCTCTGCTGCTTCTGCTGTTAGGAATCGCTCCTTGAAAGACGAGCGAGAGCGTCCTTCCGGGTGCATTGCACTGAGTCGAGTGCTCGCTCGGGGCTTTGCTCTCGGGGCCAAGGCAAGAGGGCGTGCTTGCCCGCAGAACTGAGAACACGCTGTTGGGCAGAGCTGCAACTGACCGCTGGAGTTCAGCTCTCGCCGGACGGCAGAAGGCGAAGAACGAAGCCGCTTGCGAGCGGCGCAGTGCAGCGAAGAGCTCTCCGAATTCGCCGCTAGCTCCACGGTCCTTCTCAGCTGCGAGTAGCAGCGCTCGCAGTACACAGGGCTTCGCAAGGCCCGAAGACCCGGAGGGAAGTATCGCACACGAAAATGTGCCAGGACAGAGACGTGTTCTACGTTGTCCCTTCTCGTCATGCAGTTTGTGCCTCTGCTGCTTCTGCTGTTAGGAATCGCTCCTTGAAAGACGAGCGAGAGCGTCCTTCCGGGTGCATTGCACTGAGTCGAGTGCTCGCTCGGGACTTTGCACTCGGGGCCAAGGCAAGAGGGCGTGCTTGCCCGCAGAACTGAGAACACGCTGTTGGGCAGAGCTGCAACTGACCGCTGGAGTTCAGCTCTCGCCAGACGGCAAAAGGCCAAGAACGAAGCCGCTTGCGAGCGGCGCAGTGCAGCGAAGAGCTCTCCGAATTCGCCGCTAGCTCCACGGTCCTTCTCAGCTGCGAGTAGCAGCGCTCGCAGTACACAGGGCTTCGCAAGGCCCGAAGACCCGGAGGGAAGTATCGCACACGAAAATGTGCCAGGACAGAGACGTGTTCTACGTTGTCCCTTCTCGTCATGCAGTTTGTGCCTCTGCTGCTTCTGCTGTTAGGAATCGCTCCTTGAAAGGCGAGCGAGAGCGTCCTTCCGGGTGCATTGCACTGAGTCGAGTGCTCGCTCGGGACTTTGCTCTCGGGGCCAAGGCAAGAGGGCGTGCTTGCCCGCAGAACTGAGAACACGCTGTTGGGCAGAGCTGCAACTGACCGCTGGAGTTCAGCTCTCGCCGGACGGCAGAAGGCGAAGAACGAAGCCGCTTGCGAGCGGCGCAGTGCAGCGAAGAGCTCTCCGAATTCGCCGCTAGCTCCACGGTCCTTCTCAGCTGCGAGTAGCAGCGCTCGCAGTACACAGGGCTTCGCAAGGCCCGAAGACCCGGAGGGAAGTATCGCACACGAAAATGTGCCAGGACAGAGACGTGTTCTACGTTGTCCCTTCTCGTCATGCAGTTTGTGCCTCTGCTGCTTCTGCTGTTAGGAATCGCTCCTTGAAAGGCGAGCGAGAGCGTCCTTCCGGGTGCATTGCACTGAGTCGAGTGCTCGCTCGGGACTTTGCTCTCGGGGCCAAGGCAAGAGGGCGTGCTTGCCCGCAGAACTGAGAACACGCTGTTGGGCAGAGCTGCAACTGACCGCTGGAGTTCAGCTCTCGCCGGACGGCAGAAGGCGAAGAACGAAGCCGCTTGCGAGCGGCGCAGTGCAGCGAAGAGCTCTCCGAATTCGCCGCTAGCTCCACGGTCCTTCTCAGCTGCGAGTAGCAGCGCTCGCAGTACACAGGGCTTCGCAAGGCCCGAAGACCCGGAGGGAAGTATCGCACACGAAAATGTGCCAGGACAGAGACGTGTTCTACGTTGTCCCTTCTCGTCATGCAGTTTGTGCCTCTGCTGCTTCTGCTGTTAGGAATCGCTCCTTGAAAGGCGAGCGAGAGCGTCCTTCCGGGTGCATTGCACTGAGTCGAGTGCTCGCTCGGGACTTTGCTCTCGGGGCCAAGGCAAGAGGGCGTGCTTGCCCGCAGAACTGAGAACACGCTGTTGGGCAGAGCTGCAACTGACCGCTGGAGTTCAGCTCTCGCCGGACGGCAGAAGGCGAAGAACGAAGCCGCTTGCGAGCGGCGCAGTGCAGCGAAGAGCTCTCCGAATTCGCCGCTAGCTCCACGGTCCGTCTCAGCTGCGAGTAGCAGCGCTCGCAGTACACAGGGCTTCGCAAGGCCCGAAGACCCGGAGGGAAGTATCGCACACGAAAATGTGCCAGGACAGAGACGTGTTCTACGTTGTCCCTTCTCGTCATGCAGTTTGTGCCTCTGCTGCTTCTGCTGTTAGGAATCGCTCCTTGAAAGGCGAGCGAGAGCGTCCTTCCGGGTGCATTGCACTGAGTCGAGTGCTCGCTCGGGACTTTGCACTCGGGGCCAAGGCAAGAGGGCGTGCTTGCCCGCAGAACTGAGAACACGCTGTTGGGCAGAGCTGCAACTGACCGCTGGAGTTCAGCTCTCGCCGGACGGCAGAAGGCGAAGAACGAAGCCGCTTGCGAGCGGCGCAGTGCAGCGAAGAGCTCTCCGAATTCGCCGCTAGCTCCACGGTCCTTCTCAGCTGCGAGTAGCAGCGCTCGCAGTACACAGGGCTTCGCAAGGCCCGAAGACCCGGAGGGAAGTATCGCACACGAAAATGTGCCAGGACAGAGACGTGTTCTACGTTGTCCCTTCTCGTCATGCAGTTTGTGCCTCTGCTGCTTCTGCTGTTAGGAATCGCTCCTTGAAAGACGAGCGAGAGCGTCCTTCCGGGTGCATTGCACTGAGTCGAGTGCTCGCTCGGGACTTTGCTCTCGGGGCCAAGGCAAGAGGGCGTGCTTGCCCGCAGAACTGAGAACACGCTGTTGGGCAGAGCTGCAACTGACCGCTGGAGTTCAGCTCTCGCCGGACGGCAGAAGGCGAAGAACGAAGCCGCTTGCGAGCGGCGCAGTGCAGCGAAGAGCTCTCCGAATTCGCCGCTAGCTCCACGGTCCTTCTCAGCTGCGAGTAGCAGCGCTCGCAGTACACAGGGCTTCGCAAGGCCCGAAGACCCGGAGGGAAGTATCGCACACGAAAATGTGCCAGGACAGAGACGTGTTCTACGTTGTCCCTTCTCGTCATGCAGTTTGTGCCTCTGCTGCTTCTGCTGTTAGGAATCGCTCCTTGAAAGACGAGCGAGAGCGTCCTTCCGGGTGCATTGCACTGAGTCGAGTGCTCGCTCGGGACTTTGCACTCGGGGCCAAGGCAAGAGGGCGTGCTTGCCCGCAGAACTGAGAACACGCTGTTGGGCAGAGCTGCAACTGACCGCTGGAGTTCAGCTCTCGCCGGACGGCAAAAGGCGAAGAACGAAGCCGCTTGCGAGCGGCGCAGTGCAGCGAAGAGCTCTCCGAATTCGCCGCTAGCTCCACGGTCCTTCTCAGCTGCGAGTAGCAGCGCTCGCAGTACACAGGGCTTCGCAAGGCCCGAAGACCCGGAGGGAAGTATCGCACACGAAAATGTGCCAGGACAGAGACGTGTTCTACGTTGTCCCTTCTCGTCATGCAGTTTGTGCCTCTGCTGCTTCTGCTGTTAGGAATCGCTCCTTGAAAGGCGAGCGAGAGCGTCCTTCCGGGTGCATTGCACTGAGTCGAGTGCTCGCTCGGGACTTTGCTCTCGGGGCCAAGGCAAGAGGGCGTGCTTGCCCGCAGAACTGAGAACACGCTGTTGGGCAGAGCTGCAACTGACCGCTGGAGTTCAGCTCTCGCCGGACGGCAGAAGGCGAAGAACGAAGCCGCTTGCGAGCGGCGCAGTGCAGCGAAGAGCTCTCCGAATTCGCCGCTAGCTCCACGGTCCTTCTCAGCTGCGAGTAGCAGCGCTCGCAGTACACAGGGCTTCGCAAGGCCCGAAGACCCGGAGGGAAGTATCGCACACGAAAATGTGCCAGGACAGAGACGTGTTCTACGTTGTCCCTTCTCGTCATGCAGTTTGTGCCTCTGCTGCTTCTGCTGTTAGGAATCGCTCCTTGAAAGACGAGCGAGAGCGTCCTTCCGGGTGCATTGCACTGAGTCGAGTGCTCGCTCGGGACTTTGCTCTCGGGGCCAAGGCAAGAGGGCGTGCTTGCCCGCAGAACTGAGAACACGCTGTTGGGCAGAGCTGCAACTGACCGCTGGAGTTCAGCTCTCGCCGGACGGCAGAAGGCGAAGAACGAAGCCGCTTGCGAGCGGCGCAGTGCAGCGAAGAGCTCTCCGAATTCGCCGCTAGCTCCACGGTCCGTCTCAGCTGCGAGTAGCAGCGCTCGCAGTACACAGGGCTTCGCAAGGCCCGAAGACCCGGAGGGAAGTATGGCACACGGAAATGTGCCAGGACAGAGACGTGTTCTACGTTGTCCCTTCTCGTCATGCAGTTTGTGCCTCTGCTGCTTCTGCTGTTAGGAATCGCTCCTTGAAAGGCGAGCGAGAGCGTCCTTCCGGGTGCATTGCACTGAGTCGAGTGCTCGCTCGGGACTTTGCACTCGGGGCCAAGGCAAGAGGGCGTGCTTGCCCGCAGAACTGAGAACACGCTGTTGGGCAGAGCTGCAACTGACCGCTGGAGTTCAGCTCTCGCCGGACGGCAGAAGGCGAAGAACGAAGCCGCTTGCGAGCGGCGCAGTGCAGCGAAGAGCTCTCCGAATTCGCCGCTAGCTCCACGGTCCTTCTCAGCTGCGAGTAGCAGCGCTCGCAGTACACAGGGCTTCGCAAGGCCCGAAGACCCGGAGGGAAGTATCGCACACGAAAATGTGCCAGGACAGAGACGTGTTCTACGTTGTCCCTTCTCGTCATGCAGTTTGTGCCTCTGCTGCTTCTGCTGTTAGGAATCGCTCCTTGAAAGACGAGCGAGAGCGTCCTTCCGGGTGCATTGCACTGAGTCGAGTGCTCGCTCGGGACTTTGCTCTCGGGGCCAAGGCAAGAGGGCGTGCTTGCCCGCAGAACTGAGAACACGCTGTTGGGCAGAGCTGCAACTGACCGCTGGAGTTCAGCTCTCGCCGGACGGCAGAAGGCGAAGAACGAAGCCGCTTGCGAGCGGCGCAGTGCAGCGAAGAGCTCTCCGAATTCGCCGCTAGCTCCACGGTCCTTCTCAGCTGCGAGTAGCAGCGCTCGCAGTACACAGGGCTTCGCAAGGCCCGAAGACCCGGAGGGAAGTATCGCACACGAAAATGTGCCAGGACAGAGACGTGTTCTACGTTGTCCCTTCTCGTCATGCAGTTTGTGCCTCTGCTGCTTCTGCTGTTAGGAATCGCTCCTTGAAAGACGAGCGAGAGCGTCCTTCCGGGTGCATTGCACTGAGTCGAGTGCTCGCTCGGGACTTTGCTCTCGGGGCCAAGGCAAGAGGGCGTGCTTGCCCGCAGAACTGAGAACACGCTGTTGGGCAGAGCTGCAACTGACCGCTGGAGTTCAGCTCTCGCCGGACGGCAGAAGGCGAAGAACGAAGCCGCTTGCGAGCGGCGCAGTGCAGCGAAGAGCTCTCCGAATTCGCCGCTAGCTCCACGGTCCGTCTCAGCTGCGAGTAGCAGCGCTCGCAGTACACAGGGCTTCGCAAGGCCCGAAGACCCGGAGGGAAGTATCGCACACGAAAATGTGCCAGGACAGAGACGTGTTCTACGTTGTCCCTTCTCGTCATGCAGTTTGTGCCTCTGCTGCTTCTGCTGTTAGGAATCGCTCCTTGAAAGGCGAGCGAGAGCGTCCTTCCGGGTGCATTGCACTGAGTCGAGTGCTCGCTCGGGACTTTGCACTCGGGGCCAAGGCAAGAGGGCGTGCTTGCCCGCAGAACTGAGAACACGCTGTTGGGCAGAGCTGCAACTGACCGCTGGAGTTCAGCTCTCGCCGGACGGCAGAAGGCGAAGAACGAAGCCGCTTGCGAGCGGCGCAGTGCAGCGAAGAGCTCTCCGAATTCGCCGCTAGCTCCACGGTCCTTCTCAGCTGCGAGTAGCAGCGCTCGCAGTACACAGGGCTTCGCAAGGCCCGAAGACCCGGAGGGAAGTATCGCACACGAAAATGTGCCAGGACAGAGACGTGTTCTACGTTGTCCCTTCTCGTCATGCAGTTTGTGCCTCTGCTGCTTCTGCTGTTAGGAATCGCTCCTTGAAAGACGAGCGAGAGCGTCCTTCCGGGTGCATTGCACTGAGTCGAGTGCTCGCTCGGGACTTTGCTCTCGGGGCCAAGGCAAGAGGGCGTGCTTGCCCGCAGAACTGAGAACACGCTGTTGGGCAGAGCTGCAACTGACCGCTGGAGTTCAGCTCTCGCCGGACGGCAGAAGGCGAAGAACGAAGCCGCTTGCGAGCGGCGCAGTGCAGCGAAGAGCTCTCCGAATTCGCCGCTAGCTCCACGGTCCTTCTCAGCTGCGAGTAGCAGCGCTCGCAGTACACAGGGCTTCGCAAGGCCCGAAGACCCGGAGGGAAGTATGGCACACGGAAATGTGCCAGGACAGAGACGTGTTCTACGTTGTCCCTTCTCGTCATGCAGTTTGTGCCTCTGCTGCTTCTGCAGTTAGGAATCGCTCCTTGAAAGGCGAGCGAGAGCGTCCTTCCGGGTGCATTGCACTGAGTCGAGTGCTCGCTCGGGACTTTGCACTCGGGGCCAAGGCAAGAGGGCGTGCTTGCCCGCAGAACTGAGAACACGCTGTTGGGCAGAGCTGCAACTGACCGCTGGAGTTCAGCTCTCGCCGGACGGCAGAAGGCGAAGAACGAAGCCGCTTGCGAGCGGCGCAGTGCAGCGAAGAGCTCTCCGAATTCGCCGCTAGCTCCACGGTCCTTCTCAGCTGCGAGTAGCAGCGCTCGCAGTACACAGAGCTTCGCAAGGCCCGAAGACCCGGAGGGAAGTATGGCACACGGAAATGTGCCAGGACAGAGACGTGTTCTACGTTGTCCCTTCTCGTCATGCAGTTTGTGCCTCTGCTGCTTCTGCTGTTAGGAATCGCTCCTTGAAAGACGAGCGAGAGCGTCCTTCCGGGTGCATTGCACTGAGTCGAGTGCTCGCTCGGGGCTTTGCTCTCGGGGCCAAGGCAAGAGGGCGTGCTTGCCCGCAGAACTGAGAACACGCTGTTGGGCAGAGCTGCAACTGACCGCTGGAGTTCAGCTCTCGCCGGACGGCAGAAGGCGAAGAACGAAGCCGCTTGCGAGCGGCGCAGTGCAGCGAAGAGCTCTCCGAATTCGCCGCTAGCTCCACGGTCCTTCTCAGCTGCGAGTAGCAGCGCTCGCAGTACACAGAGCTTCGCAAGGCCCGAAGACCCGGAGGGAAGTATGGCACACGGAAATCTGCCAGGACAGAGACGTGTTCTACGTTGTCCCTTCTCGTCATGCAGTTTGTGCCTCTGCTGCTTCTGCTGTTAGGAATCGCTCCTTGAAAGACGAGCGAGAGCGTCCTTCCGGGTGCATTGCACTAAGTCGAATGCTCGCTCGGGACATTGATCTCGGGGCCAAGGCAAGAGGGCGTGCTTGCCCGCAGAACTGAGAACACGCTGTTGGGCAGAGCTGAAACTTACCGCTGGAGTTCAGCTCTCGCCGGACGGCAGAAGGCGAAGAACGAAGCCGCTTGCGAGCGGCGCAGTGCAGCGAAGAGCTCTCCGAATTCGCCGCTAGCTCCACGGTCCTTCTCAGCTGCGAGTAGCAGCGCTCGCAGTACACAGGGCTTCGCAAGGCCCGAAGACCCGGAGGGAAGTATCGCACACGAAAATGTGCCAGGACAGAGACGTGTTCTACGTTGTCCCTTCTCGTCATGCAGTTTGTGCCTCTGCTGCTTCTGCTGTTAGGAATCGCTCCTTGAAAGGCGAGCGAGAGCGTCCTTCCGGGTGCATTGCACTGAGTCGAGTGCTCGCTCGGGACTTTGCTCTCGGGGCCAAGGCAAGAGGGCGTGCTTGCCCGCAGAACTGAGAACACGCTGTTGGGCAGAGCTGCAACTGACCGCTGGAGTTCAGCTCTCGCCGGACGGCAGAAGGCGAAGAACGAAGCCGCTTGCGAGCGGCGCAGTGCAGCGAAGAGCTCTCCGAATTCGCCGCTAGCTCCACGGTCCTTCTCAGCTGCGAGTAGCAGCGCTCGA
>NW_028276613.1:0-84003 GCF_052056855.1 Sturnus vulgaris
TAGGGAGGGATGTAAATGCATATCAAAAGACTTAATTTTGAGGGGTGGCAAGCATTAGCTATAAACCAGTCAGTATTTACAGCTAAAGGCTGGAGGTGGGGGCTGTCTGAGGAGGACAGGACTGTTTAAGGCTGAAGTTGGAAGAGAAACCTTGGTGAAGCTTTTGCGTTAGAAACGGCCTCACCTGCCAAATCAGATTTTTGTCTTCAGGATTGCATGAGTGAGGATGCCACAGCCAAGGAAAAGGTTCAGGTTTGGGAGGCAAAGGCGAGTTAGGCAGGGCTGCAGGGCTGGGGCTTGGCTGTTTCCATACTGCTCAGGGCAGCAAAGGGTAGCTGGCTCACTGGGCCTTGGATCTAGAACTCTTTCTGGAACAAGGTGGAGAGCTGAGGTTCATGCAAGGAAGGGGCCAGGAATTCTTTGTCTGACTGGAAAATGCCAGAGGGGCAGTGTGTGACTCGGATAGGATGATATGTTCGTCTGGCGAGAGTCACAAAAGAATATTTTGTTTTACTGATAACTGGGCAGCTCAGAAGTTACTACTTGACTTAGTTGCTGCTCCCATCTGTTGCACACATAAACAGAGCAAAGCAGACGAATTCTCTCGGAGCCTGAGGTCTTTGACTGGCCCTCCAAAAATGCTGCCCGCTAAAAAACAGACGTGGGGGAGGAAAGTTGTCAGATACAATAGAGCAAGAAAAGGACACGGGCTTCAAAGTGCCCTCCAGCAGACCATGGAAGTGACGTGTCTGGAAGTGAAACCAGCAGTCTGCTTCCCCAGCCTCCTGGAAGCCTCTAACAGCTACACAGGCAGTGAGGGGAGAGAACAATTCAACCTAAAAATAATTTTCAGTAGCGTTCTGCACTGCTGTTAAAAATACTGCAACCAGGGAATGTGGTGTGGTGATAACTATTAGGCCTGTAAGTCTGGTAACTGGGGCTTTTAGCTCAAACATCTCGGTATGGCTACTTTGAGCCTTGTAAAAGCTGCGTTAAGTCCAATTTCTTGGGTAGTTCTACTAGCTCTAGCCTTGCTTTTCATCCCCTCAGTAACAAAGCAACTCCCTCTCGAGAATGTTATTTACTTTCCATATGATGTGCCTACCAATTTCTGGAATTGCAAATGTCTTTGGATACATGCGTAAATTTAAGTTTCAAGAAAGCTGTCAAGCTAAAACAAAGGCTTGCCATAATGCAGAAGAAAATGTTTTATGGAAGAACTGAGAAGTCCCTACCTGGGCATAGAATTTGCTATACGAAGGTGTGTTCCAAACGGATCTGCCATCTAAACAAGCAGAAAAATAGTTGGAATGTAGTGAGTTCAATTTAACTATTGCTAGAAATAGGAATTATTAGCAGAGCTTGGAGCATGATATCACTAGCAGCAGTAAGACGCTTTTAGCTTGCTTCTCATAAATTACTTGTAAAAAGCATTTGTACCTAGTGTGTAGCAATTAATATTTCCCCATTTTCTTCCCCCCCGCCCCCCAGTCTCAGGTACTCCTTTTATTTTACCCTTTTCTGTCTTGTAACATCACCTTCCTTTATTTTATTCTATCTTCTGTTCTCAGAACATCGCAGCATCCTCTGTCAATGTGAAAGCATTTGTTCATCCTGTCTTGGAATGGCTGTCAATGTTGCCCTCTTCTGGATCACTTTTTTTTTTTTTTTTTTTTTTTTTTTTTTTTTTTTTTTAACAATATGTTGCTAAATGTCAGGAAAATTAATCCACAAACACCAGCGGTTTATGTCCAAAAAGGAAACAGAGGAGTCCTTTTTGCTTTATTCGAATAAAGGGAGAGGCCATGGGACATTCCCCTGGGATCTCTCCAATTTTTGGAGGACGCAGCCTCCTTTTTATCCTATTTTCCCGGCCGCATTTCCCTCTCTCTTTTCCCATTGGCTGAGGTACTTGAGAGGCACAGACTTCCCGGAACGCCTGATACCTGAAATTCCCCTCTAATGTATAACCCTCCCTTTTAATTTTTAATTCTTCTAGAATTCATAGTTTCCCCCCGTTGCTTCTTTCATCTTTCGATATCCAATTTCATTTATCAGCAGCCCTGCAGTTTGTTTGTAAAGGCAACTATCTCTTTCCATTCATCAATCAGTGGAATCCATCCCATTGTTTCTTTTATCTCTCAGTGCTAGCCTTATCTACAGGCTGATCCACAGCTCATTTGTAAAGACAAATTCAACATTCCTCTCAGCTAATAAATGAGAAGTTAGCTGAAAAAAGTAAAAACTGGATTTTTTTTCTGGTGTGTGTCGGACAATACAGTGGAGAGAATTTGCGGGAGGATGATCGAGGATATCCTATTATAATATCGTTCTCGGACATTTTACTATTTTAGATCATCAGTTGTATTCTGAAAGAAATCTATTTTAATGATATGTGTACGTTTGCACGAAGTTATAGTTAAATATAGCTTGCGGCTGGGCTCTTTAATGAATAGGGGTATTTTTGGTTTTAATTCAATATTTTATGCTTGTGGTGTGTAGTGTGCTGATTTATTTTTTAATGTTATTTACTACGTGCGCTTTTGTTTTTGAGTGAAGGTAACTTTCTGGATGGTTTTGTATTTGAGGCAGAATGAATTGAAGTAGGTTTTTAAAACTGATTTTTCATATGTACGATGGGGAGTTTAGTAGGGGCAGCTCTGATGGTGGGGGCTTGGTTGTTAATTTTATCAGACGGCTTTTGTTAGATACAGCTTTTAATTCTGGAAAGGTTTTTTTTCTAATGTCGTGCTTTGAAGGTGGTTTTCGAGGATGTATGGTATAGCTTTATTTTGTTTGTAGATGGTGTATGATAAGGGCTATGGTCTATTTATCTAATGCCATGTTTTTTCATTCAGGTGTTGATAAGGGAGTTCTTGAATGGCGTTTTGTGTTGTTTTTGTTTTTGGTGGGGCGTTGTTTTTAAAGGATACCTTGATAAGGTTTGCCGATGGCGTTCTAGCCTGTAGCATAAGGCATAGGGTAGTTTTTGAATTATTTTGTGGTGGCTTTGATTCTTGCCAGTATGTAGTGTTTGTTTGAGGTAATGCTGTGTAGCTAATTTCTGTTTTCTTATTAATATTAGAATTGGAGTGTTGTAGTATATGGGCTGTTATTATATCATAGGGGTTCTATTTATTTGGTTGGATTGTTTTCTAGTTATGGATAATTTTTCTCAAAAAACCATTTTCAGAATTTCAGGCGTGACACAAAAGAACACTCAGATTGCTGGAAGGGAAACGTGTGCCCAGATTGTCTCGAAGCAGTGCTGCTGTCGGTTCTCGTTCAGTTGTGTCTTCTGAAAATGAGACTGTTGTATTCATTGCGCTGTGCTAAACACTTGTCATTCTCCCAATGCCAGGAAACAGATGAAGCTTGAAGAAAGAGGAAGGAATTTGGAAGCGTACAAACAAGCTGAGAAGAGGTTCAGAGATCAGGGTGCTCACTGGCAGCAGGGGCTGGGGTTAGGGCTGAGCCGGAGCAAAGCCGGAGCACATCAACCTCACCTCGTGTTTTCTCGGGGGCTTTATGGCCCTGGCAAGAGAGAGATGTTCACTGACGAGTCCCAGGCCGAGCCGTGAGCACAGCATGTTGTGTTGGAGCTGGGGGTTTTTTTGAGACGTTCAGCAGCCACACTCTCTAGTCAAGAGTCCTGAGGTTTGTTGCTGCTCCACTTTCATCCTCATATCCAGCTTCCAGCCCTTTTCTTCTCTCTGTCCAGTGTGTCTTTTGTGTTCCTTTCTTGTCCTGTGTGCTCCCCATCCCATTCCCGTTCCCTACGGAGGGGGAGGGTGTGGAGACTGGGGGCTCCGACGTGGTTTGGGGCACCCCAAGGTCCCTGGGAAAGGGAGCCGGGCTGCGCTGGAGGAGCAGGTGAGTCGGGCATGGGGGGGGGGGGGGGGGGGGGTCGGGTCATGCTGGGTGCCAGAACATTGAGAGGGAGGGGTGGGTGCAGAATGCATGAAAAACAGAACCATAAAAAATAGCTAAATATAGTCTAAAAGGAATGTTTAAATGCTTTTTATTTGGGTAGAGGCACGGTTTTTATAGCTAATATAAAAATAAAATATAAAGAATAGAACTAGATTGGTATACATGTAAAATATAATGAAATCTAAGTAGCAAATATCTATGAAAAATCTAGTGTATAACAGAAATAATGCAAATATAAGAATATGTATAAATATAAAATAGAGCTATGAGAATGGGAATAAGAATGGGGTAAAACATCAGTGAGAAATGGAAAAAAACCACATGAAAAATGGTGGGAAAATCAGTGAGAAATGGAGAAAAATCAGTGAAAAACGGGGGGGGAATCTTTGAAAAATGGGGAAAAAAATCCGTGAGAAATGGGGGAAAAAAAATCCATGAAAAATGGGGGAATAAATCAGTGAGAAACGGGGAAAAGTGGGGGAAAAAATAATTGAGAAATGGGGAAAAAATCAGTGAGAAATGGGGGAAAAAATCCGTGACGAATGGCGGGAAAAGTCATTAAGAAATGGGGGAAAAATCAGTGAGAAACAGGGAAAAAAATCAATGAGAAATGGGGGAAAATTTGGGACAAAATCAGCGAGAAATGGGGGAAAAATCAGTGGTAAATGGGGGAAAAGTCGATGAAAAATGGGGGAATATTCAGTGAGAAATGGGGGGGGGGGGGGGAAATCAGTGAGAAATGGGGAAAAAATCCATGGAAAACAGGCAAACAATCCATGGGCAATGGCGGGAACAGAGCGAGCTGTTGTTGCTCGTGCTGTGGTGGCCGATGCTGTGGGGAAAAAATAAGTGAAAAATGGGGGCAATAATCAGTGATAAATGGGGAGAAAATCAGTGATTAATGGGCGGAAAAATGCATGAAAAATGGAAGGAAAAATTCAGAGAGAAATGGGGGCAAATATCAGTGATAAATGGGGAAAAAAAATCAGTGATTAATGGGGGGGAAAATGCATGGAAAATGGGGGGAAAATTCAGAGAGAAATGGGGGCAAAAATCAGTGAGCAATGGGGGGGAAAATCGGGAAATATCCATGGAAAAATGGGGGGAAAAAATCAGTGAGAAATGGGGGAAAAAATCAGTGAGAAATGGGGGAAACATCATGGTGAAATGGGGAAAAAAAATCTTTGATAAATTGGGGAAACAAATCATTGAGAAATGGGGGAAAAAAATCAGTGAGAAATGGGGAAAATATGGGAAAAAATCCAGGAAAATTGCGGGAAAAAATGCATGAAAAATTGGGGAAAAATCAGTAAGAAATGGGGGAAAAAATCCATGAAAAATG
Organism: Sturnus vulgaris; assembly: GCF_052056855.1. NCBI lineage: Eukaryota > Metazoa > Chordata > Aves > Passeriformes > Sturnidae > Sturnus > Sturnus vulgaris. The sequence goes on from NW_028276613.1 coordinate 5,276, forward strand.
GCGGGAAAAATCAGATCGGCGATCGATAGCTAATGCGTGCCTATGGATTAGATCGGCGATCGATTGATCACGACTACCGATCGATTATATCGGCGTTCGATTGCTAATGCCTGCCGATCGATTAGCCCGGCGATCGATTGATCGCGCCTGCCGATCGATTAGATCGGCGATCGATTGCTAATGCCTGCCGATCGATTAGATCGGCGATCGATTGCTAATGCCTGCCGATCGATTAGATCGGCGATCGATTGCTAATGCCTGCCGATCGATTAGATCGGCGATCGATTGATCGCGCCTGCCGATCGATTAGATCGGCGATCGATTGCTAATGCCTGCCGATCGATTAGATCGGCGATCGATTGATCGCGCCTGCCGATCGATTAGATCGGCGATCGATTGCTAATGCCTGCCGATCGATTAGATCGGCGATCGATTGATCGCGCCTGCCGATCGATTAGATCGGCGATCGATTGATCGCGCCTGCCGATCGATTGCTAATGCACACTATTTGCACACTCCTTGCACACCCTTTGCACTCATACAGAGGCAGGAGGTTTGTCAGTTCTGGTCGGGGTTTTTTGGGGCGTTCATTCCGGGGGATTTCCTCAAGGATTGGGACACTCCTTGATTCCATCCCTTGCCTGTCTCCCAAGCGCCACCCTGTGGGCAGAGCGCGGTACTGCGCGCCTGCCTCTCCCAAGATGGCGGCTCGGGTGTCGCTCCCCGACCTTCTAACTCTGGCTGCAAAAGGAGGGGGGCACAGCAAGGAGCCCGCTCGCTCTAGTGGGATGCCTGCGCACGACGCCGACACCGATCCCACGGGTGCGATTTTCGGCGGCGTTTCCAATCGTGCGGACATCTCCTTCAGCCCGCTTCGGCCCGGGGGAGAGGGGCGGGGCCGCCAGCGATGGTCCCGGCGCAGCCCGGGCAGGCTCGGGGCGGAGCCGGGGCTTGGCGAGGCGGGGCACGGAGGTCCCGGGGACGGGACCGGGCGGGGCCGGGGCGGTGCTTTAGGGGCGGTCCCCAGTGGTCCCGGGCGGCACCGGGGCCGGGGCCGGGTGATCCCGGAGCGGTACCGAGCTGTGCTGGGGACGGTGCTGCAGGGGCGGTGCCGGGCCCGCCTCAGGGTGATTGAATGCCCAGAAATCGCCTCCTCTGCCCCGTGCTCACACTGAGCTGCGGGCTGCAGCGTGCTGTCGGAGCTCCGCACACAGCACGGATTTGGGCTTCCCCTCCTCTCAAACCCTCTCCCCCTTCTTCCTCCTCCTCATCTTCCTCTTTGTCCTCTGTCACTGCTGAGGCTCTGGAAAGAACTGAAATTCTGCAGGGAGAGATGTCCTCTCGTGGCCCCAGGGACTGCCTCGGCACGGGCCACGAGCGCCTCCGGCCCCTGCCTTCTCCTGCTTGAAAAGATCACCTGGAGCCCGAGCTCGGGGGGGTGAAATCAGCTGAAATCCAGGTAACTCTGTCAAGTGCCCCCCAGGGACATCGGCGGGGCTGGGGGATGAGGGTTTGAAACAGCAAATTCTTTGGAATATACACCTGTCCCTGTGCCGATGCTGCTGAGCTTCCTGCCACAGTATATCCCCACTCCATGAGGCGCTGTGAGGTTATGGCAGTGGGAATTGAGCAGGGAATTCGGGGCTATGGGCATAATTCACGGGAGCTAGCAAAGCTGACAGCCAACCCCAAATCGGGGCACAGCACAGAGAACAATCTGTGTGCTGCCCTGTCAGCTCAAGCTCCTGGGCTGGGAAGTATTGGGAGTTAAATGTATGGAATTACACAAATCACAGCAACTGGCATCACCCAGAGGGACAATCCAAGGCCCAAACAATTCCTCCACAGTCCACTCTGGGAAAAACACCCTGTGCCTGCCAGGAGCTCTGACCCTGCTTTTCCTACCAGCTCCTGAGCAGTGTCAGGGCCACCACGACGCCTTTAAAATCCAGATAAACCCCAAATCCTACACAGTGATTAATCCAAAGAAAGTACTGAATTGTTGTCATTAAAAGCTCAAAACTCATTAAGAATTCTATGACAACAGTGTAATGGACTCCCAGGAACCTCATGAATGCTCTCAGTTTCATTTTTGTGTATTTTTACTCCCTCATTTGGCAGCTTGTAAAACTTATCCTGGAATTCAGAGGTCAAGCAGGATCGACTTTGGATTGACCTTCACCTCTGTTCCCACTTTGTGCAAACACAACTCGTGCCCAGGTGGGTGAACTCATCACCTCAGCTTTTCACTCCAGAGTATCCCCTCCTTATTTCCCTGTAGATGAACTCAGATCCACTCCTCACCTCCACTGGTCATCCAAGCGTCCATTCTGTTCCCCACAGGCCCTGGTGGCCCCGGGGAGCTCCCTTGGCCTTTCTCCTGCCCCTCTGCAGCCAGAGGTCGCTACACAAACAGTTCTTGTGTCCCCTCTAAATGACCCCGGGTTTTCTGCTCAATGAATGGCATGACCCGTGCCCACTGCTCATGATTCACCCAACCAAAATCAAGAGCAAATGTTGCTTGGGCTTTAAGAACTTGAAATAACTCTGAAGCAAAAGAAATCACCTTTTTCTTCTGGTTTTTATTTTTATTTTTTCATTTAAGATGCTGGACTTGCCTCTGTGGATGTGTGCTGAGCTCTCACTGCAGGGGACTGTCAGGCCTGAATGGCTGTGAGTTCGTGTTCTTCTCAGTAGGGAATCAGAAATTATTCTTAGACCATAGAATTGTTTTCTGAAACCTTTCCCCTTTCCTCTTTGTGCCTTTGAATTTTTCAGCTGTTCCCTGTTGTCACTTCCCCTGCCTGACTTCTGTGCAGCTCCTAGCTGGGAAAAACTGGGAAAACTTAGGGGGTACAGAGGTGGAATTTTTGGCTGGATTTTTCTAACATTTCTAATTTTGCTGAACTTATTTCCCCAGTGAGAAGAGCACGAACTTCACAGCCATGCAGGCCTGACAGTCACTGCGGGAAATCTGACACAGTATTAATAAGTAACCTTTCCTGAGAGCAGTCACCACCCCAGTCCTCCAGCCTTGTCAAATGTTTGCAATGAATGGAGCCAAGTTCTAATCCTTAATCTAAATTTATGTCAGCTTTTGTTAGAAAGATACCGGACAGTAAATCATACAAGAGAATTTAAAAATTGCACAAAGAATAACAGGCCCAGACCAAACCCAACCACCCCCATCACCGCTCCACCCCAATTTTGGGAGAAACAGTGATACAGTTTATAAATACTCTCCTTCCACACTATTCAGTCCTTCACCGCACATCCCAGAGAGGAGTCCCTCAGACCTTGCTCCCCTGAACACCAGGAGAGCTGGAGTTTCACCCAGATCCCACATTCCCATGGCAGTTAATCCCAGCAGGGAGGCAAAGAGGAACCCTGCATCCTCTGACATAGCCCGCAGCACGGGCAGCACCAGGAGCCCTCCAGGCTCAGACCTCTGGTGCTGAAGCCTCTGGGCTTTGGCTGATCAAACACCACAGCTCTTGGCAAAGATGGCAGGAGAGTCGTGATTCTTCCTGTCCTGAAAGAGAGGAGGAAAAGAAAATTAAGTCGACTGCAGAAGGATTCCAGCTCTCAACTTCTGCTCTGATTCCTCACTCTGGGGTTTTATCCATGACAAGTGACACCAATTCAGAGTGCCCTTTTCCAGCATTTTTATTCCTAACTATTTCAGACATTAAAAGGATGCTCATTTCTCTTATTGTATTCTTTGCTTAATTTTATTAGAGGCATTTTCATCCCAGACCCCACTTGTCAGTTCTTCAATCCTTTAGCACTGGACTTGGCACAAAGGGATACCCGTGGTGCTGCATCACAAGAAATCCCAAAGAGAAACCCCTTCCAAACCTGACGGAGAAAGCTTTCAAGGCACTCCAGAACACAGACAGCTTTTCCTGCCTTGTCAGGCCACACCAATTCTGTCCCATCCACCTGAACTGTGCAGGTGAGGAAAAGGCTTTCCTTGCTCCTCGGGAATCACTGTCTGAGACCACAGATGTCCATCCTGGGCAGCACCTGGAAACAACGTGGGAAAGGCAAAATGAGAGTGTTTTCTATCAGAAAATTACTACTACTAATAAAAATAACAATCAGAACTTCTGGACAAATTTAGTAACATCACTTTGATATGAGAAATACAGGCCATGCCCATCCTTGTAGCCCAGGTGAAAACAGGAAGGAGAACTAGAGGAAAAGCAGAGTCCCTTATTTGATCTCTGGACACAAACGGAGGCCTTTTCCCTGTGAAACCAAACTCACCCTTCCAGGGTTCCTGAGATCAGCTACGAGGAGGCTTTTGGCACTCCAAGAGCAGCTGGGTCACAGCTGGATGCGGCTTGGGTCTGGGAGACACCGTGCTCCTTCTGGAATTATAGCACGCAAATGCCTGCTCCTGGCCCCAGGCCCGGAGATAAAATCGGTGGGGTTTTTCCCTGTGCAACATTGTTCACCCCTCCCAGGTTCCTGAGATCTGCACAGAGGAGGCTTTGGGCACCCCAAAGGCAGCCAGGGTTACAGGTGGGGGCAGCTTGGGGCTGGGAGAAATCCTCATCCATTTGGAATTTTATCAGGCAGAAACCTGGCTGGGTGCACAGGTCTCTGGACACGACCAGTGGCCCTTTCCCCTGTGAAACAAAACTCACCCTGCAGGCTCCTGAGACCACTTAGGAGGAGGGGTTTGACTCTCCAAGAGCAGTCGCAACGAGAGATGCTCACACAGAAGGCCATGCAGAAGAGGAAACGAGCGCACCCGCCCCCCCAAGGCGCGCCCCAACGCCCCAGACCCGGCACTGCCAGCTCGGGCAGTCCCATAAAGCATCCCCCGCCTCCGCAGCGGCGGGACAGGCGGGGCCCGGGGTCCCGAGGAAACCGAGCGTGCCCGGAGGCGCGGCAGGACGGCAGCGCAGCGCCGCCTGGCGGCGGAGCAGGAGAGCAGCGCCGGGCCCCATGGCAGTATCGGTACCCGTGCGCCCCCTGCTGTCCGCGGCGATGCAGCGCCCGATGCCGAGTTCCACGCCCGTGTCGCCGAGGGAGAGGGGCACCGCTGGCTGGGGCCTCCCCGCCGACACGGACAGAAGCCGAAGCAGAAGCCCCGGTGCCATTGGCGGCCCCTACCCAGCGGGCCGGGCTCCGCCGGGCCCGCGGCCCCGCGCGGTATCGGGTCGGCCCGCTCCCGTCTTCGTCGCACCCGGCCCTGCTCCTGGCATGAAGCGCGTCACCGCCCCGCGCCGTCCCGCCCCCCGCGCGTCATCGCGTGCGTTCGGCGGCCCGCCCCGGGGGCAGTGCCGGGGGCGCTACCCGGGGCGGTGCCGGGGCAGTGCCGGGGGCGGCACCGGGGGCGGTGCCGGGGCGGTGCCGGGGGCGTTCCCGGTCGCCGTGCCGGGGTAGCCCGGGGAGCGGTTCCGGGAGCGGTTCGGGGGGGCGGTGCCGATTGCAGTCCCGGTCACTGTCCCCAGTCCCCGTCCCCAGTCCTGGTCCCGGTCCCAGTCCCCGGTTCCGGTCCCCGATCCTGGTCCCAGTCCCAGTTCCCCGTCCCGGAACCCGATCACGGTCCTGGTCCCAGTCCCCAATCCCGGTCCCGGTCCCTGTCTCCAGTCCCCGTCCCCGATCCCGGTTCCGGTCCCTGTCCCAGGTCCCCGTCCGCGATCCCGGTCCCTGTCCCATTTCCCCGTCCCGGTCCCCGATCCCAATCCCGGTCCACGTCCCCGATCCCGATTTTTCCCCCCCTTTCACACTGATTTTTCCCCCGATTTATCAATGATTTTTTCCCCATTTTTTCCATTTCTCACTGATATTTTCCCCCATTTTTCAGGGATTTTTTTCCCCATTTCTCACTGATTTTTTTCCCCATTCTTCATGGAGTTTCCCCCCCGTTTTTCACTGATTTTTCCCCATTTCTCACTGACTTTTTCCCCATTTTCCCCCATTTCTCACTGATATTTTCCCCCATTTTTCATGGATTTTTTCCAGATTTATCCCCATTTCCCACTGATTTTTCCCCATTTTTCATGGACTTTTCCCCCCCGTTTCTTACTTATGTTTTTCCCCGATTTCTCATTGATTTCCCCCCCCCCCATTTCGCACTGATTTTTTACCCATTTTTCCCCATTTCTCACTGATTTCTTTCGCCATTTTTCATGGAATTTCCCCACCCATTTCTAACGGATTTTTTCCCCACTTTTCCCCATTTCTCACTGATTTTTCCCCCCATTCTTCAGGGATTTTTTTCCCCATTTCTCACTGATTTTCCCCCCCATTCTTCATGATTTACAGGATACTCTATCGTGAATGGAAAGCAATTAAAGGAAGGGGGGAGGTTACCAGCCACCTGGTCAGCTCAGACAGCAGAGCTGCACACGCTTGTGAGAGCCTGTGAATTATAGCAGGACAAGACATTAAATATATTTACTGATTCTAAATATGCATATGCGGTAATACATGCATTTGGAAAACTATGGGGAAAAAAAGAGGTTTATTAAGCTGCAGAAGAAAGAAGAAAAAAATTGGTTTACAAGGGATGGCAAGCAGTGGATACCAAAAGCTCTAGCCTTACAATTGTTAAAACAACTTCATTAAAGGAGTCGTTCTGTGCCTTCTTTGGGGTGAGGAAAAAAGGCTGAGGGGGGCTCCGACGTGGTTTGGGGCACCCCAAGGTCCCTGGGAGAGGGAGCCGGGCTGCGCTGGAGGAGCAGGTGAGTCGGGCATGGCGGGGGGTCATGGTGGGTGCCAGAACATTGAGAGGGAGGGGTGGGTGTAGAATGCATGAAAAACAGAACCTTAAAAAATAGCTAAATATAGTCTAAAAGGAATGTTTTATTGGCTTGTGTTTGGATAGAGGTAGGGTTTTTTTATAGATACTGTAAATAGAAAAGATAAAGAATAAAAGTATAGAAGCAAATATAAGAAACCAATATATAAATATATTACATTACATTATATTCTGTTATGAAAATAGAAATATATAAATATTCAGACTTTAAAAGGAATGTTTTATTGGTTTTTATTTGGTTAGAGGAGGGTTTTTTGAAAATAATATAGGCAAAAATATACAAATATGCAAAAATAGATACTGACATAAAATTATTATAACTATATATGCATATATATATGTAAGTATAAATCTATAGAAATAAATATAAATATAAAATACATGTATGTAGTATGTAATAGAAATAATTTATCGATTTTAATATGTTATATTAAATAGTATGTTATAATAGAATGTAAATAGCATCTAGTATATTAATATACTAGTAAAAACTACATTAAATAGTATATAAATATAGAATACACAATATAGACATATAAATCTACAGATATAAATATGAAAACTAAATAGAAAAATATATTCAAATATAATTTAAAATAATCGAGTTTTTTGTTTCTATTTGGTTAGAGGCAGAGCTTTTAAAGAAATAATATTAAAAACTATGAACCTCCAAATATAGATGGATATAGATAAAATAGAAATACCATTAGTAATATAAATCTATGTATATAATGAATAATAAAATAATATTGTATATATGATAAATAGAATAGCAATTAAATTGAATATATGCAATATGTCTAGATTATGACTAGAAATTAAATATTAAAAAATAGATGATTTCTATATATAAAAGGTTTTTTTTTTCATTTGGTCAGAGGCAGGGCATTTTTAGTTTGGGTCGGGGTTTTTTTGGGGCGTTCATTGAGAGGATTTTATGACGGGTGGGGACTCTGGTGCTTGGAACTCTCTCCCTACTCTGGCTGTCCCTGACAGGGCGGCAGTGCCGGGCTGAGTTGGGCGGCAGTGCTGCCGCCGTGTGGACACAGGCGGGTACTGCACCGTGCCCCTCTCAGGATGGCGGAAGGGCCCGCGGGCCGGGACCCAGCCGTGCGGCAGCGCTCAAGATGGCGGCCTCTCTAGGACCCCGGCGGATAGGCGTTTACATAAAACGCCTGTCCGCGCTCGCCGGCGCCCTCACGCCCGCGGCACCGCGGACCGCGCGGCCGTTGTCGGCACGCTCTGACACGTCCGGGAAAATTGGCGGCGAGCGGATCGGCGTCGGCGATGTAATCAGGCATCTTATGCCTACACACCGGGGTCCTGATTTTTTCCCGCCCTTTCTGCCGCCATTTTTGGCAGGTCAGCCGGGGTGCCGCCCGAGCCGCCATTTTGAGAGTGCGGACACACTCAAGATGGCGGCCTCTCTAGGACCCCGGCGGATAGGCGTTTACATAAAACGCCTGCCCGCGCCCGCCGGCGCCCTCACGCCCGCGGCACCGCGGACCGCGCGGCCGTTGTCGGCACGCTCTGAAACATCCGGGAAAATTGGCGGCGAGCGGATCGGCGTCGGCGATGTAATCAGGCATCTTATGCCTACACACCGGGGTCCTGATTTTTTCCCGCCCTTTCTGCCGCCATTTTTGGCAGGTCAGCCGGAGTGCCGCCCGAGGCGCCATTTTGAGAGTCCCGACACGCTCAAGATGGCGGCCTCTCTAGGACCCCGGCGGATAGGCGTTTACATAAAACGCCTGCCCGCGTTCGCCGGCATAAAAATAAATATGCATAAATATAAACATAGACATAAACATGCACAAACGTTAACCTGCATAGATAGAAACATAAACATAAACATAAACATAAACATAAACATAAACATAAACATAAACATGCAAAACAATAATAATAAATAGAAATAGAAATAGAAATACAAACATTAATAAAATCAGTGAGAAAGGGGGTAAAATCAGTGAGAAATGGGGGGGGGAAACCATGAAAAATGATGGAAAAATCAGAGAGAAATGGGGGAAAAATCGGTGAGGAATGGGGAAAAAGATCAACGAAAAATTGGGAAAAATCAGTCAGAAGTGGGGGATAAAAATCAGTGAGAAATGGGGGGAAAAGTCGGTGAGAAATGGGGAAAAAATCAGTGATTAATGGGCGGGAAAATGCATGAAAAATGGGGGGAATAATTCAGAGAGAAATGGGGGCAAATATCAGTGAGAAATGGGGGGGAAAATCAGGAAATATCCATGAAAATTGGGGGAAACATCTATGAAAAATGGCGGAAAAAATCAATGAAAAGTGGCGGAAAAAATCAGTGAGAAATGGGGAAAAATGGGGAAAAAGGAGTGATAAATGGGGGAAAAAATCAGTGAGAAATGGGGAAAAATGGGGAAAAAATCCACGAAAAATGGGTGGAAAAATCCATGAAAAATCAACGGAAAAATCAGTGAGAAATGGGGAAAACATCATGGTGAAATGGGGCAAAAATCAGAGAGAAATGGGGAAAAATCATTGAAAAATGGGGGATAAAAATCAGTGAGAAATGGGGGGAAAATGGGGAAAAACATCAGTGAGAAATGGGGAAAAAAATCTTTGATAAATTGGGGCAAAAATCATTGAGAAATGGGGAAAATAATCAGTGAGAAATGGGGAAAATTTGGGAAAAATCCAGGAAAATTGCGGGAAAAAATGCTTGAAAAATTGGGGAAAAAATCCGAGAGAAAATCCCCGGGAATCCCCGGGAAAATCCCCCCGGAATCCCCGAGAAAATCCCCCGGAATTCCCCGGGAAAATCCCCCCGGAATCCCCTGGAAAATCCCCCTGAATTCCCCGAGAAACTCATCCCGGAATCCCCGTGATAATCCGTCCGCTATCCCCGAGAAAATCCCCCAGGAATCCCCCAGAAAATCTCCCCGAAATCCCCGGGATAATCTCCCCGGAATCCCCGAGAAAATCCGCCCCGAATCCCCTGGAAGATTCCCCCGGAATCCCCGAGAAAATCCCTCGGAATTCCCCGGGAAAATCAACCCGGAATCCCCGAGAAAATCCCCCGGAATCCCCGGGAAAATCCCCCAGGAAAATCCCCGGGATAATCACCCCGGAATCCCCTGGAAAATCCCCTAGGAATCCCCGGGAAAATCCCCCCGGAATCCCCCAGAAAATCCCCCCGGAATACTCTGCAATATCCCCCCGGAATCCCCTGGATAATCCCCCCGGAATCCCCTGGATAATCCCCCCGGAATCCCCGATAAAATCCCCCTGGAATCTCCAGGAAAATGCCCCGGGAATACGTGAGAAAATCTTCCCGGAATCCCCGAGAAAATCCCCCCGGAATCCCGTGGAAAATCCCCCCTGAATCCCCGAGAAAATCCCCCCGGAATCCCCGAGAAAATCCCCCCGGATTCCCCTGAAAATCCCTCGGAATTCCCCGGGAAAATCCTCCCGGAATCCAAGAGAAAATCCTCCCGGAATCCACGAGAAAATCCGCCCGGAATCCCCGGGAAAATCCTCCAGAAATCCCCGAGAAAATCCCCCGGAGTCCCCGGGAAAATCAACCCGGAATCGCCGGGAAAATCCCCCCAGAATCCCCGAGAAAATCCCCCGGAATTCCCCTAGAAAATCCCCCCGGACTCCCCGAGAAATTTCCCCCGGAATCCGCGAGAAAATCCCCCCGGAATCCACGCGAAAATCCCCCAGAAATCCCTGTGAAAGCCCCCCCGGAATCCCCAAGAAAATCTCCCCGGAATCCCCGAGAAAATTCGCCCGTAATACTCGGGAAAATATGCCCGGAATCCCCTGGAAAAACCCCCCGGAATCCCCTGGATAATCCCCCCGGAATCCCCGATAAAATCCCCCTGGAATCTCCAGGAAAATGCCCCGGGAATACGCGAGAAATTCCCCCCGGAATCCCCTGGAAAATCCCCCCTGAATCCCCGAGAAAATCCCCCCGGATTCCCCTGAAAATCCCTCGGAATCCCCGGGCAAATCTCCCCGGACTCCCCGAGAAAATCCCCCCGGAATTCCCCGGGAAAATCCCCCCGGAATCCCCGAGAAAATCCCCTAGAATTCCCCGGGATAATCCCCCCGGAATCCCCGAGAAAATCCCCCCGCAATCGCCGAGAAAATCCCCCCGGAATCGCTGGAATAATCCCCTGGAATTCCCCGGGAAAATCATCCCGGAATCCCCGAGAATATCCCCCCGGTATCGCCGAGAAAACCCCCCCGGAATTCCTCGTAAAATCCCCCCGGAATCCCCGGGAAAATCCCTCCGGACTCCCCGAAAAAATCCCCCGGAATCCCCGAGAAAATCCCCCGGAATTTCCCGGGAAAATCACCCCGGAATCCCCGAGAAAATTCTCCCGAAATACTCGGCAAAATCCCCCAGGAATCCACGGAAAATTCCCCGGAATCCAGGAGAAAATACCCCGGAATCCCCATGAAAATCCCCCCGGAATCTCCGAGAAAATCCCCCGGAATCCCCGCGAATATCCCCCCGGAATCCCCGGGAAAATCCCCATGAATTCCCCGGGAAAATAATCTCGGAATCCCCGAGAAAATCTCCCCGGAATCACCGAGATAATGGCCCCGGAATACCCGAGAACATCCCCCGGAATTGCCCGAGAAAATCATCCCGTAATCCCCGAGGAAATCCCCCCGGAACACTCGGGAAAATCCCCCCGGAATTCCTCGTAAAATCACCCCGGATACCCCGGGAAAATCCCTCCGGACTCCCCGAAAAATTCCCCCCGGAATACTCGGGAAAATCCCCCCGGAATCCCCGAGAAAATCCACCCGGAATCCCCTGGAAAATCCACCGGGAATTCCCCGGGAAATTCCTCGCTGAAACCCCTGGAAAATCCCCCCGGAATCCCGGAGAAAATCCCCCCGGAATTCCCCGGGAATATCCCCTCGGAATCCCCGGGAAAATCCCCCCGGACTCCCCGAAAAAATCCCCCCGGAATACTCGGGAAAATCCCCCCGGAATACTCGGGAAAATCCTCCCGGAATTCCCGAGAAAATCCCCCGGAATTCCCGAGAAAATCCCCCGGAATTCCCTGAGAAAATCGCCCCGGAATCCCAGTGAAAATCCCCCCGGAATCCCCGGGAAAATCCCCCAGGAATCCCCTGGAAAATCCCCCAGGTATCCCCGATAAAATCCCCCTGGAATCCCCTGGAAAATCCCCCTGGAATCGCGGGGAAAAAGCCCCCCGCATTTCCCGGGAAAAATCCCCCCGGAATCCCCGATAAAATCTCCCCGGAATCCCTGAGAAAATCCCCCCGGAATCCGCGAGAAAATATGCCCAGAATCCCCGATAAAATCCCCCCGGAATCCCCGGGAATATCCCCCAGGAATCCCCGATAAAATCCCCCCGGAATCCCCCAGAAATTCCCCCCGGAATCCCCGACAAAATCCCCCCGGAATTCCCGACAAAATCCTCCCGGAATCCCCGGAAAATCCCCCCGGAATCCCCGGAAAATCCCCGCGGAATTCCGGTCCATTTCTGTAGGAGAATAGTTTGTAAGGATAGTGCAGAAGGCACTAGTTGCCAACGAGTTACAGCTGTACTGATTAGCAAGGAGTGGAAACAGCCTTGCCTGCCCAGTGAGGCTGGTTGTTATAAAAGCGTGGGTCAGCTGGCTGCCAGTTTCACTAAGCACAGCTCCAGCTGGAGGTGCAGAGCCTGCTGCAGTGTGGGCTGGAGCCTGCTGGCTGTGCTGCGAGGAGGAAGGGACACGTGGCCGTGCAAGGGATGGACAAGGTGAGAGGATGCTGTGTGTGGGACAGACAGGCTCAGGTGGCTGGGGAAGGGACAGGCTGGGGTTTAGCCAGTCGTACAGAGGAGAGGAGGAGTCGGGGCTGTGTGGAGCTGCCTGTGAGAAAAGGAGTCAGAGTTGCCTCAAAGAAATCTGTGGAGAGAAGGCATGAAAAGTGTGTAATGAAAGACTAATGTTGGTGCCTGTCATGTCTGTCTTGATATAATTGCTACACGTTTTCTCTGAATGCTTGAATTTAGACATAAAATGAAAACTTTCTTGTAAGAAAGGAATGCATTTCTCACCAAAGTGGTGTAGGGTGGGGGATCACAACTCACAGATGGCCTGGAAGCGGAACGGCCACAGGGGTTACTGTAACTGGGCCTCCAGTACCAAAGCCCCAGTGGGTTTAAAGGCTAGAGCTGGGCTGGGATTAGCACGGGCTATGCAGCTGGGCTCATGCACAGGTCTGTCAGCACTCCTACCCGAGGACAGTCCCTCACCTAGGGAGAGGTTCTAGGCCTGGAGATGAGGCTGAGTTTGGGAAGGGTGATGAGGACATGGTTAGGGAGGGATGTAAATGCATATCAAAAGACTTAATTTTGAGGGGTGGCAAGCATTAGCTATAAACCAGTCAGTATTTACAGCTAAAGGCTGGAGGTGGGGGCTGTCTGAGGAGGACAGGACTGTTTAAGGCTGAAGTTGGAAGAGAAACCTTGGTGAAGCTTTTGCGTTAGAAACGGCCTCACCTGCCAAATCAGATTTTTGTCTTCAGGATTGCATGAGTGAGGATGCCACAGCCAAGGAAAAGGTTCAGGTTTGGGAGGCAAAGGCGAGTTAGGCAGGGCTGCAGGGCTGGGGCTTGGCTGTTTCCATACTGCTCAGGGCAGCAAAGGGTAGCTGGCTCACTGGGCCTTGGATCTAGAACTCTTTCTGGAACAAGGTGGAGAGCTGAGGTTCATGCAAGGAAGGGGCCAGGAATTCTTTGTCTGACTGGAAAATGCCAGAGGGGCAGTGTGTGACTCGGATAGGATGATATGTTCGTCTGGCGAGAGTCACAAAAGAATATTTTGTTTTACTGATAACTGGGCAGCTCAGAAGTTACTACTTGACTTAGTTGCTGCTCCCATCTGTTGCACACATAAACAGAGCAAAGCAGACGAATTCTCTCGGAGCCTGAGGTCTTTGACTGGCCCTCCAAAAATGCTGCCCGCTAAAAAACAGACGTGGGGGAGGAAAGTTGTCAGATACAATAGAGCAAGAAAAGGACACGGGCTTCAAAGTGCCCTCCAGCAGACCATGGAAGTGACGTGTCTGGAAGTGAAACCAGCAGTCTGCTTCCCCAGCCTCCTGGAAGCCTCTAACAGCTACACAGGCAGTGAGGGGAGAGAACAATTCAACCTAAAAATAATTTTCAGTAGCGTTCTGCACTGCTGTTAAAAATACTGCAACCAGGGAATGTGGTGTGGTGATAACTATTAGGCCTGTAAGTCTGGTAACTGGGGCTTTTAGCTCAAACATCTCGGTATGGCTACTTTGAGCCTTGTAAAAGCTGCGTTAAGTCCAATTTCTTGGGTAGTTCTACTAGCTCTAGCCTTGCTTTTCATCCCCTCAGTAACAAAGCAACTCCCTCTCGAGAATGTTATTTACTTTCCATATGATGTGCCTACCAATTTCTGGAATTGCAAATGTCTTTGGATACATGCGTAAATTTAAGTTTCAAGAAAGCTGTCAAGCTAAAACAAAGGCTTGCCATAATGCAGAAGAAAATGTTTTATGGAAGAACTGAGAAGTCCCTACCTGGGCATAGAATTTGCTATACGAAGGTGTGTTCCAAACGGATCTGCCATCTAAACAAGCAGAAAAATAGTTGGAATGTAGTGAGTTCAATTTAACTATTGCTAGAAATAGGAATTATTAGCAGAGCTTGGAGCATGATATCACTAGCAGCAGTAAGACGCTTTTAGCTTGCTTCTCATCAATTACTTGTAAAAAGCATTTGTACCTAGTGTGTAGCAATTAATATTTCCCCATTTTCTTCCCCCCCGCCCCCCAGTCTCAGGTACTCCTTTTATTTTACCCTTTTCTGTCTTGTAACATCACCTTCCTTTATTTTATTCTATCTTCTGTTCTCAGAACATCGCAGCATCCTCTGTCAATGTGAAAGCATTTGTTCATCCTGTCTTGGAATGGCTGTCAATGTTGCCCTCTTCTGGATCACTTTTTTTTTTTTTTTTTTTTTTTTTTTTTTAACAATATGTTGCTAAATGTCAGGAAAATTAATCCACAAACACCAGCGGTTTATGTCCAAAAAGGAAACGGAGGAGTCCTTTTTGCTTTATTCGAATAAAGGGAGAGGCCATGGGACATTCCCCTGGGATCTCTCCAATTTTTGGAGGACGCAGCCTCCTTTTTATCCTATTTTCCCGGCCGCATTTCCCTCTCTCTTTTCCCATTGGCTGAGGTACTTGAGAGGCACAGACTTCCCGGAACGCCTGATACCTGAAATTCCCTCTAATGTATAACCCTCCCTTTTAATTTTTAATTCTTCTAGAATTCATAGTTTCCCCCCGTTGCTTCTTTCATCTTTCGATATCCAATTTCATTTATCAGCAGCCCTGCAGTTTGTTTGTAAAGGCAACTATCTCTTTCCATTCATCAATCAGTGGAATCCATCCCATTGTTTCTTTTATCTCTCAGTGCTAGCCTTATCTACAGGCTGATCCACAGCTCATTTGTAAAGACAAATTCAACATTCCTCTCAGCTAATAAATGAGAAGTTAGCTGAAAAAAGTAAAAACTGGATTTTTTTTCTGGTGTGTGTCGGACAATACAGTGGAGAGAATTTGCGGGAGGATGATCGAGGATATCCTATTATAATATCGTTCTCGGACATTTTACTATTTTAGATCATCAGTTGTATTCTGAAAGAAATCTATTTTAATGATATGTGTACGTTTGCACGAAGTTATAGTTAAATATAGCTTGCGGCTGGGCTCTTTAATGAATAGGGGTATTTTTGGTTTTAATTCAATATTTTATGCTTGTGGTGTGTAGTGTGCTGATTTATTTTTTAATGTTATTTACTACGTGCGCTTTTGTTTTTGAGTGAAGGTAACTTTCTGGATGGTTTTGTATTTGAGGCAGAATGAATTGACAGTAGGTTTTTAAAACTGATTTTTCATATGTACGATGGGGAGTTTAGTAGGGGCAGCTCTGATGGTGGGGGCTTGGTTGTTAATTTTATCAGACGGCTTTTGTTAGATACAGCTTTTAATTCTGGAAAGGTTTTTTTTCTAATGTCGTGCTTTGAAGGTGGTTTTCGAGGATGTATGGTATAGCTTTATTTTGTTTGTAGATGGTGTATGATAAGGGCTATGGTCTATTTATCTAATGCCATGTTTTTTCATTCAGGTGTTGATAAGGGAGTTCTTGAATGGCGTTTTGTGTTGTTTTTGTTTTTGGTGGGGCGTTGTTTTTAAAGGATACCTTGATAAGGTTTGCCGATGGCGTTCTAGCCTGTAGCATAAGGCATAGGGTAGTTTTTGAATTATTTTGTGGTGGCTTTGATTCTTGCCAGTATGTAGTGTTTGTTTGAGGTAATGCTGTGTAGCTAATTTCTGTTTTCTTATTAATATTAGAATTGGAGTGTTGTAGTATATGGGCTGTTATTATATCATAGGGGTTCTATTTATTTGGTTGGATTGTTTTCTAGTTATGGATAATTTTTCTCAAAAAACCATTTTCAGAATTTCAGGCGTGACACAAAAGAACACTCAGATTGCTGGAAGGGAAACGTGTGCCCAGATTGTCTCGAAGCAGTGCTGCTGTCGGTTCTCGTTCAGTTGTGTCTTCTGAAAATGAGACTGTTGTATTCATTGCGCTGTGCTAAACACTTGTCATTCTCCCAATGCCAGGAAACAGATGAAGCTTGAAGAAAGAGGAAGGAATTTGGAAGCGTACAAACAAGCTGAGAAGAGGTTCAGAGATCAGGGTGCTCACTGGCAGCAGGGGCTGGGGTTAGGGCTGAGCAGGAGCAAAGCCGGAGCACATCAACCTCACCTCGTGTTTTCTCGGGGGCTTTATGGCCCTGGCAAGAGAGAGATGTTCACTGACGAGTCCCAGGCCGAGCCGTGAGCACAGCATGTTGTGTTGGAGCTGGGGGTTTTTTTTGAGACGTTCAGCAGCCACACTCTCTAGTCAAGAGTCCTGAGGTTTGTTGCTGCTCCACTTTCATCCTCATATCCAGCTTCCAGCCCTTTTCTTCTCTCTGTCCAGTGTGTCTTTTGTGTTCCTTTCTTGTCCTGTGTGCTCCCCATCCCATTCCCGTTCCCTACGGAGGGGGAGGGTGTGGAGACTGGGGGCTCCGACGTGGTTTGGGGCACCCCAAGGTCCCTGGGAAAGGGAGCCGGGCTGCGCTGGAGGAGCAGGTGAGTCGGGCATGGGGGGGGGGGGGGGGGGGGGTCGGGTCATGCTGGGTGCCAGAACATTGAGAGGGAGGGGTGGGTGCAGAATGCATGAAAAACAGAACCATAAAAAATAGCTAAATATAGTCTAAAAGGAATGTTTAAATGCTTTTTATTTGGGTAGAGGCACGGTTTTTATAGCTAATATAAAAATAAAATATAAAGAATAGAACTAGATTGGTATACATGTAAAATATAATGAAATCTAAGTAGCAAATATCTATGAAAAATCTAGTGTATAACAGAAATAATGCAAATATAAGAATATGTATAAATATAAAATAGAGCTATGAGAATGGGAATAAGAATGGGGTAAAACATCAGTGAGAAATGGAAAAAAACCACATGAAAAATGGTGGGAAAATCAGTGAGAAATGGAGAAAAATCAGTGAAAAACGGGGGGGGAATCTTTGAAAAATGGGGAAAAAAATCCGTGAGAAATGGGGGAAAAAAATCCATGAAAAATGGGGGAATAAATCAGTGAGAAACGGGGAAAAGTGGGGGAAAAAATAATTGAGAAATGGGGAAAAAATCAGTGAGAAATGGGGGAAAAAATCCGTGACGAATGGCGGGAAAAGTCATTAAGAAATGGGGGAAAAATCAGTGAGAAACAGGGAAAAAAATCAATGAGAAATGGGGGAAAATTTGGGACAAAATCAGCGAGAAATGGGGGAAAAATCAGTGGTAAATGGGGGAAAAGTCGATGAAAAATGGGGGAATATTCAGTGAGAAATGGGGGGGGGGGGGGAAAATCAGTGAGAAATGGGGAAAAAATCCATGGAAAACAGGCAAACAATCCATGGGCAATGGCGGGAACAGAGCGAGCTGTTGTTGCTCGTGCTGTGGTGGCCGATGCTGTGGGGAAAAAATAAGTGAAAAATGGGGGCAATAATCAGTGATAAATGGGGAGAAAATCAGTGATTAATGGGCGGAAAAATGCATGAAAAATGGAAGGAAAAATTCAGAGAGAAATGGGGGCAAATATCAGTGATAAATGGGGAAAAAAAATCAGTGATTAATGGGGGGAAAAATGCATGGAAAATGGGGGGAAAATTCAGAGAGAAATGGGGGCAAAAATCAGTGAGCAATGGGGGGGAAAATCGGGAAATATCCATGGAAAAAAGGGGGGAAAAAATCAGTGAGAAATGGGGGAAAAAATCAGTGAGAAATGGGGGAAACATCATGGTGAAATGGGGAAAAAAAAATCTTTGATAAATTGGGGAAACAAATCATTGAGAAATGGGGGAAAAAAATCAGTGAGAAATGGGGAAAATATGGGAAAAAATCCAGGAAAATTGCGGGAAAAAATGCATGAAAAATTGGGGAAAAATCAGTAAGAAATGGGGGAAAAAATCCATGAAAAATGGCGGGAAAAATCAGATCGGCGATCGATAGCTAATGCGTGCCTATGGATTAGATCGGCGATCGATTGATCACGACTACCGATCGATTATATCGGCGTTCGATTGCTAATGCCTGCCGATCGATTAGCCCGGCGATCGATTGATCGCGCCTGCCGATCGATTAGATCGGCGATCGATTGATCGCGCCTGCCGATCGATTAGATCGGCGATCGATTGCTAATGCCTGCCGATCGATTAGATCGGCGATCGATTGATCGCGCCTGCCGATCGATTAGATCGGCGATCGATTGATCGCGCCTGCCGATCGATTAGATCGGCGATCGATTGCTAATGCCTGCCGATCGATTATATCGGCGATCGATTGCTAATGCCTGCCGATCGATCATATCGGCGATCGATTGATCGCGCCTGCCGATCGATTAGATCGGCGATCGATTGATCGCGCCTGCCGATCGATTGCTAATGCACACTATTTGCACACTCCTTGCACACCCTTTGCACTCATACAGAGGCAGGAGGTTTGTCAGTTCTGGTCGGGGTTTTTTGGGGCGTTCATTCCGGGGGATTTCCTCAAGGATTGGGACACTCCTTGATTCCATCCCTTGCCTGTCTCCCAAGCGCCACCCTGTGGGCAGAGCGCGGTACTGCGCGCCTGCCTCTCCCAAGATGGCGGCTCGGGTGTCGCTCCCCGACCTTCTAACTCTGGCTGCAAAAGGAGGGGGGCACAGCAAGGAGCCCGCTCGCTCTAGTGGGATGCCTGCGCACGACGCCGACACCGATCCCACGGGTGCGATTTTCGGCGGCGTTTCCAATCGTGCGGACATCTCCTTCAGCCCGCTTCGGCCCGGGGGAGAGGGGCAGGGCCGCCAGCGATGGTCCCGGCGCAGCCCGGGCAGGCTCGGGGCGGAGCCGGGGCTTGGCGAGGCGGGGCACGGAGGTCCCGGGGACGGGACCGGGCGGGGCCGGGGCGGTGCTTTAGGGGCGGTCCCCAGTGGTCCCGGGCGGCACCGGGGGCGGGGCCGGGTGATCCCGGAGCGGTACCGAGCTGTGCTGGGGACGGTGCTGCAGGGGCGGTGCCGGGCCCGCCTCAGGGTGATTGAATGCCCAGAAATCGCCTCCTCTGCCCCGTGCTCACACTGAGCTGCGGGCTGCAGCGTGCTGTCGGAGCTCCGCACACAGCACGGATTTGGGCTTCCCCTCCTCTCAAACCCTCTCCCCCTTCTTCCTCCTCCTCATCTTCCTCTTTGTCCTCTGTCACTGCTGAGGCTCTGGAAAGAACTGAAATTCTGCAGGGAGAGATGTCCTCTCGTGGCCCCAGGGACTGCCTCGGCACGGGCCACGAGCGCCTCCGGCCCCTGCCTTCTCCTGCTTGAAAAGATCACCTGGAGCCCGAGCTCGGGGGGGTGAAATCAGCTGAAATCCAGGTAACTCTGTCAAGTGCCCCCCAGGGACATCGGCGGGGCTGGGGGATGAGGGTTTGAAACAGCAAATTCTTTGGAATATACACCTGTCCCTGTGCCGATGCTGCTGAGCTTCCTGCCACAGTATATCCCCACTCCATGAGGCGCTGTGAGGTTATGGCAGTGGGAATTGAGCAGGGAATTCGGGGCTATGGGCATAATTCACGGGAGCTCGCAAAGCTGACAGCCAACCCCAAATCGGGGCACAGCACAGAGAACAATCTGTGTGCTGCCCTGTCAGCTCAAGCTCCTGGGCTGGGAAGTATTGGGAGTTAAATGTATGGAATTACACAAATCACAGCAACTGGCATCACCCAGAGGGACAATCCAAGGCCCAAACAATTCCTCCACAGTCCACTCTGGGAAAAACACCCTGTGCCTGCCAGGAGCTCTGACCCTGCTTTTCCTACCAGCTCCTGAGCAGTGTCAGGGCCACCACGACGCCTTTAAAATCCAGATAAACCCCAAATCCTACACAGTGATTAATCCAAAGAAAGTACTGAATTGTTGTCATTAAAAGCTCAAAACTCATTAAGAATTCTATGACAACAGTGTAATGGACTCCCAGGAACCTCATGAATGCTCTCAGTTTCATTTTTGTGTATTTTTACTCCCTTATTTGGCAGCTTGTAAAACTTATCCTGGAATTCAGAGGTCAAGCAGGATCGACTTTGGATTGACCTTCACCTCTGTTCCCACTTTGTGCAAACACAACTGGTGCCCAGGTGGGTGAACTCATCACCTCAGCTTTTCATTCCAGAGTATCCCCTCCTTATTTCCCTGTAGATGAACTCAGATCCACTCCTCACCTCCACTGGTCATCCAAGCGTTCATTCTGTTCCCCACAGGCCCTGGTGGCCCCGGGGAGCTCCCTTGGCCTTTCTCCTGCCCCTCTGCAGCCCGAGGTCGCTACACAAACAGTTCTTGTGTCCCCTCTAAATGACCCCGGGTTTTCTGCTCAATGAATGGCATGACCCGTGCCCACTGCTCATGATTCACCCAACCAAAATCAAGAGCAAATGTTGCTTGGGCTTTAAGAACTTGAAATAACTCTGAAGCAAAAGAAATCACCTTTTTCTTCTGGTTTTTATTTTTATTTTTTCATTTAAGATGCTGGACTTGCCTCTGTGGATGTGTGCTGAGCTCTCACTGCAGGGGACTGTCAGGCCTGAATGGCTGTGAGTTCGTGTTCTTCTCAGTAGGGAATCAGAAATTATTCTTAGACCATAGAATTGTTTTCTGAAACCTTTCCCCTTTCCTCTTTGTGCCTTTGAATTTTTCAGCTGTTCCCTGTTGTCACTTCCCCTGCCTGACTTCTGTGCAGCTCCTAGCTGGGAAAAACTGGGAAAACTTAGGGGGTACAGAGGTGGAATTTTTGGCTGGATTTTTCTAACATTTCTAATTTTGCTGAACTTATTTCCCCAGTGAGAAGAGCACGAACTCACAGCCATGCAGGCCTGACAGTCACTGCGGGAAATCTGACACAGTATTAATAAGTAACCTTTCCTGAGAGCAGTCACCACCCCAGTCCTCCAGCCTTGTCAAATGTTTGCAATGAATGGAGCCAAGTTCTAATCCTTAATCTAAATTTATGTCAGCTTTTGTTAGAAAGATACCGGACAGTAAATCATACAAGAGAATTTAAAAATTGCACAAAGAATAACAGGCCCAGACCAAACCCAACCACCCCCATCACCGCTCCACCCCAATTTTGGGAGAAACAGTGATACAGTTTATAAATACTCTCCTTCCACACTATTCAGTCCTTCACCGCACATCCCCAGAGAGGAGTCCCTCAGACCTTGCTCCCCTGAACACCAGGAGAGCTGGAGTTTCACCCAGATCCCACATTCCCATGGCAGTTAATCCCAGCAGGGAGGCAAAGAGGAACCCTGCATCCTCTGACATAGCCCGCAGCACGGGCAGCACCAGGAGCCCTCCAGGCTCAGACCTCTGGTGCTGAAGCCTCTGGGCTTTGGCTGATCAAACACCACAGCTCTTGGCAAAGATGGCAGGAGAGTCGTGATTCTTCCTGTCCTGAAAGAGAGGAGGAAAAGAAAATTAAGTCGACTGCAGAAGGATTCCAGCTCTCAACTTCTGCTCTGATTCCTCACTCTGGGGTTTTATCCATGACAAGTGACACCAATTCAGAGTGCCCTTTTCCAGCATTTTTATTCCTAACTATTTCAGACATTAAAAGGATGCTCATTTCTCTTATTGTATTCTTTGCTTAATTTTATTAGAGGCATTTTCATCCCAGACCCCACTTGTCAGTTCTTCAATCCTTTAGCACTGGACTTGGCACAAAGGGATACCCGTGGTGCTGCATCACAAGAAATCCCAAAGAGAAACCCCTTCCAAACCTGACGGAGAAAGCTTTCAAGGCACTCCAGAACACAGACAGCTTTTCCTGCCTTGTCAGGCCACACCAATTCTGTCCCATCCACCTGAACTGTGCAGGTGAGGAAAAGGCTTTCCTTGCTCCTCGGGAATCACTGTCTGAGACCACAGATGTCCATCCTGGGCAGCACCTGGAAACAACGTGGGAAAGGCAAAATGAGAGTGTTTTCTATCAGAAAATTACTACTACTAATAAAAATAACAATCAGAACTTCTGGACAAATTTAGTAACATCACTTTGATATGAGAAATACAGGCCATGCCCATCCTTGTAGCCCAGGTGAAAACAGGAAGGAGAACTAGAGGAAAAGCAGAGTCCCTTATTTGATCTCTGGACACAAACGGAGGCCTTTTCCCTGTGAAACCAAACTCACCCTTCCAGGGTTCCTGAGATCAGCTACGAGGAGGCTTTTGGCACTCCAAGAGCAGCTGGGTCACAGCTGGATGCGGCTTGGGTCTGGGAGACACCGTGCTCCTTCTGGAATTATAGCACGCAAATGCCTGCTCCTGGCCCCAGGCCCGGAGATAAAATCGGTGGGGTTTTTCCCTGTGCAACATTGTTCACCCCTCCCAGGTTCCTGAGATCTGCACAGAGGAGGCTTTGGGCACCCCAAAGGCAGCCAGGGTTACAGGTGGGGGCAGCTTGGGGCTGGGAGAAATCCTCATCCATTTGGAATTTTATCAGGCAGAAACCTGGCTGGGTGCACAGGTCTCTGGACACGACCAGTGGCCCTTTCCCCTGTGAAACAAAACTCACCCTGCCAGGCTCCTGAGACCACTTAGGAGGAGGGGTTTGACTCTCCAAGAGCAGTCGCAACGAGAGATGCTCACACAGAAGGCCATGCAGAAGAGGAAACGAGCGCACCCGCAGCCCCCCAAGGCGCGCCCCAACGCCCCAGACCCGGCACTGCCAGCTCGGGCAGTCCCATAAAGCATCCCCCGCCTCCGCAGCGGCGGGACAGGCGGGGCCCGGGGTCCCGAGGAAACCGAGCGTGCCCGGAGGCGCGGCAGGACGGCAGCGCAGCGCCGCCTGGCGGCGGAGCAGGAGAGCAGCACCGGGCCCCATGGCAGTATCGGTACCCGTGCGCCCCCTGCTGTCCGCGGCGATGCAGCGCCCGATGCCGAGTTCCACGCCCGTGTCGCCGAGGGAGAGGGGCACCGCTGGCTGGGGCCTCCCCGCCGACACGGACAGAAGCCGAAGCAGAAGCCCCGGTGCCATTGGCGGCCCCTACCCAGCGGGCCGGGCTCCGCCGGGCCCGCGGCCCCGCGCGGTATCGGGTCGGCCCGCTCCCGTCTTCGTCGCACCCGGCCCTGCTCCTGGCATGAAGCGCGTCACCGCCCCGCGCCGTCCCGCCCCCCGCGCGTCATCGCGTGCGTTCGGCGGCCCGCCCCGGGGGCGGTGCCGGGGGCGCTACCCGGGGCGGTGCCGGGGCAGTGCCGGGGGCGGCACCGGGGGCGGTGCCGGGGCGGTGCCGGGGGCGTTCCCGGTCGCCGTGCCGGGGTAGCCCGGGGAGCGGTTCCGGGAGCGGTTCGGGGGGCGGTGCCGATTGCAGTCCCGGTCACTGTCCCCAGTCCCCGTCCCCAGTCCTGGTCCCGGTCCCAGTCCCCGGTTCCGGTCCCCGATCCTGGTCCCAGTCCCAGTTCCCCGTCCCGGAACCCGATCACGGTCCTGGTCCCAGTCCCCAATCCCGGTCCCGGTCCCTGTCTCCAGTCCCCGTCCCCGATCCCGGTTCCGGTCCCTGTCCCAGGTCCCCGTCCGCGATCCCGGTCCCTGTCCCATTTCCCCGTCCCGGTCCCCGATCCCAGTCCCGGTCCACGTCCCCGATCCCGATTTTTCCCCCCCTTTCACACTGATTTTTCCCCCGATTTATCAATGATTTTTTTCCCCATTTTTTCCCATTTCTCACTGATATTTTCCCCCATTTTTCAGGGATTTTTTTCCCCATTTCTCACTGATTTTTTTCCCCATTCTTCATGGAGTTTCCCCCCCGTTTTTCACTGATTTTTCCCCATTTCTCACTGACTTTTTCCCCATTTTCCCCCATTTCTCACTGATATTTTCCCCCATTTTTCATGGATTTTTTCCAGATTTATCCCCATTTCCCACTGATTTTTCCCCATTTTTCATGGACTTTTCCCCCCCGTTTCTTACTTATGTTTTTCCCCGATTTCTCATTGATTTCCCCCCCCCCCATTTCGCACTGATTTTTTACCCATTTTTCCCCATTTCTCACTGATTTCTTTCGCCATTTTTCATGGAATTTCCCCACCCATTTCTAACGGATTTTTTCCCCACTTTTCCCCATTTCTCACTGATTTTTCCCCCCATTCTTCAGGGATTTTTTTCCCCATTTCTCACTGATTTTCCCCCCCATTCTTCATGATTTACAGGATACTCTATCGTGAATGGAAAGCAATTAAAGGAAGGGGGGAGGTTACCAGCCACCTGGTCAGCTCAGACAGCAGAGCTGCACACGCTTGTGAGAGCCTGTGAATTATAGCAGGACAAGACATTAAATATATTTACTGATTCTAAATATGCATATGCGGTAATACATGCATTTGGAAAACTATGGGGAAAAAAAGAGGTTTATTAAGCTGCAGAAGAAAGAAGAAAAAAATTGGTTTACAAGGGATGGCAAGCAGTGGATACCAAAAGCTCTAGCCTTACAATTGTTAAAACAACTTCATTAAAGGAGTCGTTCTGTGCCTTCTTTGGGGTGAGGAAAAAAGGCTGAGGGGGGCTCCGACGTGGTTTGGGGCACCCCAAGGTCCCTGGGAGAGGGAGCCGGGCTGCGCTGGAGGAGCAGGTGAGTCGGGCATGGCGGGGGGTCATGGTGGGTGCCAGAACATTGAGAGGGAGGGGTGGGTGTAGAATGCATGAAAAACAGAACCTTAAAAAATAGCTAAATATAGTCTAAAAGGAATGTTTTATTGGCTTGTGTTTGGATAGAGGTAGGGTTTTTTTATAGATACTGTAAATAGAAAAGATAAAGAATAAAAGTATAGAAGCAAATATAAGAAACCAATATATAAATATATTACATTACATTATATTCTGTTATGAAAATAGAAATATATAAATATTCAGACTTTAAAAGGAATGTTTTATTGGTTTTTATTTGGTTAGAGGAGGGTTTTTTGAAAATAATATAGGCAAAAATATACAAATATGCAAAAATAGATACTGACATAAAATTATTATAACTATATATGCATATATATATGTAAGTATAAATCTATAGAAATAAATATAAATATAAAATACATGTATGTAGTATGTAATAGAAATAATTTATCGATTTTAATATGTTATATTAAATAGTATGTTATAATAGAATGTAAATAGCATCTAGTATATTAATATACTAGTAAAAACTACATTAAATAGTATATAAATATAGAATACACAATATAGACATATAAATCTACAGATATAAATATGAAAACTAAATAGAAAAATATATTCAAATATAATTTAAAATAATCGAGTTTTTTGTTTCTATTTGGTTAGAGGCAGAGCTTTTAAAGAAATAATATTAAAAACTATGAACCTCCAAATATAGATGGATATAGATAAAATAGAAATACCATTAGTAATATAAATCTATGTATATAATGAATAATAAAATAATATTGTATATATGATAAATAGAATAGCAATTAAATTGAATATATGCAATATGTCTAGATTATGACTAGAAATTAAATATTAAAAAATAGATTATTTCTATATATAAAAGGTTTTTTTTTTCATTTGGTCAGAGGCAGGGCATTTTTAGTTTGGGTCGGGGTTTTTTTGGGGCGTTCATTGAGAGGATTTTATGACGGGTGGGGACTCTGGTGCTTGGAACTCTCTCCCTACTCTGGCTGTCCCTGACAGGGCGGCAGTGCCGGGCTGAGTTGGGCGGCAGTGCTGCCGCCGTGTGGACACAGGCGGGTACTGCACCGTGCCCCTCTCAGGATGGCGGAAGGGCCCGCGGGCCGGGACCCAGCCGTGCGGCAGCGCTCAAGATGGCGGCCTCTCTAGGACCCCGGCGGATAGGCGTTTACATAAAACGCCTGTCCGCGCTCGCCGGCGCCCTCACGCCCGCGGCACCGCGGACCGCGCGGCCGTTGTCGGCACGCTCTGACACGTCCGGGAAAATTGGCGGCGAGCGGATCGGCGTCGGCGATGTAATCAGGCATCTTATGCCTACACACCGGGGTCCTGATTTTTTCCCGCCCTTTCTGCCGCCATTTTTGGCAGGTCAGCCGGGGTGCCGCCCGAGCCGCCATTTTGAGAGTGCGGACACACTCAAGATGGCGGCCTCTCTAGGACCCCGGCGGATAGGCGTTTACATAAAACGCCTGCCCGCGCCCGCCGGCGCCCTCACGCCCGCGGCACCGCGGACCGCGCGGCCGTTGTCGGCACGCTCTGAAACATCCGGGAAAATTGGCGGCGAGCGGATCGGCGTCGGCGATGTAATCAGGCATCTTATGCCTACACACCGGGGTCCTGATTTTTTCCCGCCCTTTCTGCCGCCATTTTTGGCAGGTCAGCCGGAGTGCCGCCCGAGGCGCCATTTTGAGAGTCCCGACACGCTCAAGATGGCGGCCTCTCTAGGACCCCGGCGGATAGGCGTTTACATAAAACGCCTGCCCGCGTTCGCCGGCATAAAAATAAATATGCATAAATATAAACATAGACATAAACATGCACAAACGTTAACCTGCATAGATAGAAACATAAACATAAACATAAACATAAACATAAACATAAACATAAACATAAACATAAACATAAACATAAACATAAACATGCAAAACAATAATAATAAATAGAAATAGAAATAGAAATACAAACATTAATAAAATCAGTGAGAAAGGGGGTAAAATCAGTGAGAAATGGGGGGGGGAAACCATGAAAAATGATGGAAAAATCAGAGAGAAATGGGGGAAAAATCGGTGAGGAATGGGGAAAAAGATCAACGAAAAATTGGGAAAAATCAGTCAGAAGTGGGGGATAAAAATCAGTGAGAAATGGGGGGAAAAGTCGGTGAGAAATGGGGAAAAAATCAGTGATTAATGGGCGGGAAAATGCATGAAAAATGGGGGGAATAATTCAGAGAGAAATGGGGGCAAATATCAGTGAGAAATGGGGGGGAAAATCAGGAAATATCCATGAAAATTGGGGGAAACATCCATGAAAAATGGCGGAAAAAATCAATGAAAAATGGCGGAAAAAATCAGTGAGAAATGGGGAAAAATGGGGAAAAAGGAGTGATAAATGGGGGAAAAAATCAGTGAGAAATGGGGAAAAATGGGGAAAAAATCCACGAAAAATGGGTGGAAAAATCCATGAAAAATCAACGGAAAAATCAGTGAGAAATGGGGAAAACATCATGGTGAAATGGGGCAAAAATCAGAGAGAAATGGGGAAAAATCATTGAAAAATGGGGGATAAAAATCAGTGAGAAATGGGGGGAAAATGGGGAAAAACATCAGTGAGAAATGGGGAAAAAAAATCTTTGATAAATTGGGGCAAAAATCATTGAGAAATGGGGAAAATAATCAGTGAGAAATGGGGAAAATTTGGGAAAAATCCAGGAAAATTGCGGGAAAAAATGCTTGAAAAATTGGGGAAAAAATCCGAGAGAAAATCCCCGGGAATCCCCGGGAAAATCCCCCCGGAATCCCCGAGAAAATCCCCCGGAATTCCCCGGGAAAATCCCCCCGGAATCCCCTGGAAAATCCCCCTGAATTCCCCGAGAAACTCATCCCGGAATCCCCGTGATAATCCGTCCGCTATCCCCGAGAAAATCCCCCAGGAATCCCCCAGAAAATCTCCCCGAAATCCCCGGGATAATCTCCCCGGAATCCCCGAGAAAATCCGCCCCGAATCCCCTGGAAGATTCCCCCGGAATCCCCGAGAAAATCCCTCGGAATTCCCCGGGAAAATCAACCCGGAATCCCCGAGAAAATCCCCCGGAATCCCCGGGAAAATCCCCCAGGAAAATCCCCGGGATAATCACCCCGGAATCCCCTGGAAAATCCCCTAGGAATCCCCGGGAAAATCCCCCCGGAATCCCCCAGAAAATCCCCCCGGAATACTCTGCAATATCCCCCCGGAATCCCCTGGATAATCCCCCCGGAATCCCCTGGATAATCCCCCCGGAATCCCCGATAAAATCCCCCTGGAATCTCCAGGAAAATGCCCCGGGAATACGTGAGAAAATCTTCCCGGAATCCCCGAGAAAATCCCCCCGGAATCCCGTGGAAAATCCCCCCTGAATCCCCGAGAAAATCCCCCCGGAATCCCCGAGAAAATCCCCCCGGATTCCCCTGAAAATCCCTCGGAATTCCCCGGGAAAATCCTCCCGGAATCCAAGAGAAAATCCTCCCGGAATCCACGAGAAAATCCGCCCGGAATCCCCGGGAAAATCCTCCAGAAATCCCCGAGAAAATCCCCCGGAGTCCCCGGGAAAATCAACCCGGAATCGCCGGGAAAATCCCCCCAGAATCCCCGAGAAAATCCCCCGGAATTCCCCTAGAAAATCCCCCCGGACTCCCCGAGAAATTTCCCCCGGAATCCGCGAGAAAATCCCCCCGGAATCCACGCGAAAATCCCCCAGAAATCCCTGTGAAAGCCCCCCCGGAATCCCCAAGAAAATCTCCCCGGAATCCCCGAGAAAATTCGCCCGTAATACTCGGGAAAATATGCCCGGAATCCCCTGGAAAAACCCCCCGGAATCCCCTGGATAATCCCCCCGGAATCCCCGATAAAATCCCCCTGGAATCTCCAGGAAAATGCCCCGGGAATACGCGAGAAATTCCCCCCGGAATCCCCTGGAAAATCCCCCCTGAATCCCCGAGAAAATCCCCCCGGATTCCCCTGAAAATCCCTCGGAATCCCCGGGCAAATCTCCCCGGACTCCCCGAGAAAATCCCCCCGGAATTCCCCGGGAAAATCCCCCCGGAATCCCCGAGAAAATCCCCTAGAATTCCCCGGGATAATCCCCCCGGAATCCCCGAGAAAATCCCCCCGCAATCGCCGAGAAAATCCCCCCGGAATCGCTGGAATAATCCCCTGGAATTCCCCGGGAAAATCATCCCGGAATCCCCGAGAATATCCCCCCGGTATCGCCGAGAAAACCCCCCCGGAATTCCTCGTAAAATCCCCCCGGAATCCCCGGGAAAATCCCTCCGGACTCCCCGAAAAAATCCCCCGGAATCCCCGAGAAAATCCCCCGGAATTTCCCGGGAAAATCACCCCGGAATCCCCGAGAAAATTCTCCCGAAATACTCGGCAAAATCCCCCAGGAATCCACGGAAAATTCCCCGGAATCCAGGAGAAAATACCCCGGAATCCCCATGAAAATCCCCCCGGAATCTCCGAGAAAATCCCCCGGAATCCCCGCGAATATCCCCCCGGAATCCCCGGGAAAATCCCCATGAATTCCCCGGGAAAATAATCTCGGAATCCCCGAGAAAATCTCCCCGGAATCACCGAGATAATGGCCCCCGAATACCCGAGAACATCCCCCGGAATTGCCCGAGAAAATCATCCCGTAATCCCCGAGGAAATCCCCCCGGAACACTCGGGAAAATCCCCCCGGAATTCCTCGTAAAATCACCCCGGATACCCCGGGAAAATCCCTCCGGACTCCCCGAAAAATTCCCCCCGGAATACTCGGGAAAATCCCCCCGGAATCCCCGAGAAAATCCACCCGGAATCCCCTGGAAAATCCACCGGGAATTCCCCGGGAAATTCCTCGCTGAAACCCCTGGAAAATCCCCCCGGAATCCCGGAGAAAATCCCCCCGGAATTCCCCGGGAATATCCCCTCGGAATCCCCGGGAAAATCCCCCCGGACTCCCCGAAAAAATCCCCCCGGAATACTCGGGAAAATCCCCCCGGAATACTCGGGAAAATCCTCCCGGAATTCCCGAGAAAATCCCCCGGAATTCCCGAGAAAATCCCCCGGAATTCCCTGAGAAAATCGCCCCGGAATCCCAGTGAAAATCCCCCCGGAATCCCCGTGAAAATCCCCCCGGAATCCCCGGGAAAATCCCCCAGGAATCCCCTGGAAAATCCCCCAGGTATCCCCGATAAAATCCCCCTGGAATCCCCTGGAAAATCCCCCTGGAATCGCGGGGAAAAAGCCCCCCGCATTTCCCGGGAAAAATCCCCCCGGAATCCCCGATAAAATCTCCCCGGAATCCCTGAGAAAATCCCCCCGGAATCCGCGAGAAAATATGCCCAGAATCCCCGATAAAATCCCCCCGGAATCCCCGGGAATATCCCCCAGGAATCCCCGATAAAATCCCCCCGGAATCCCCCAGAAATTCCCCCCGGAATCCCCGACAAAATCCCCCCGGAATTCCCGACAAAATCCTCCCGGAATCCCCGGAAAATCCCCCCGGAATCCCCGGAAAATCCCCGCGGAATTCCGGTCCATTTCTGTAGGAGAATAGTTTGTAAGGATAGTGCAGAAGGCACTAGTTGCCAACGAGTTACAGCTGTACTGATTAGCAAGGAGTGGAAACAGCCTTGCCTGCCCAGTGAGGCTGGTTGTTATAAAAGCGTGGGTCAGCTGGCTGCCAGTTTCACTAAGCACAGCTCCAGCTGGAGGTGCAGAGCCTGCTGCAGTGTGGGCTGGAGCCTGCTGGCTGTGCTGCGAGGAGGAAGGGACACGTGGCCGTGCAAGGGATGGACAAGGTGAGAGGATGCTGTGTGTGGGACAGACAGGCTCAGGTGGCTGGGGAAGGGACAGGCTGGGGTTTAGCCAGTCGTACAGAGGAGAGGAGGAGTCGGGGCTGTGTGGAGCTGCCTGTGAGAAAAGGAGTCAGAGTTGCCTCAAAGAAATCTGTGGAGAGAAGGCATGAAAAGTGTGTAATGAAAGACTAATGTTGGTGCCTGTCATGTCTGTCTTGATATAATTGCTACACGTTTTCTCTGAATGCTTGAATTTAGACATAAAATGAAAACTTTCTTGTAAGAAAGGAATGCATTTCTCACCAAAGTGGTGTAGGGTGGGGGATCACAACTCCCAGATGGCCTGGAAGCGGAACGGCCACAGGGGTTACTGTAACTGGGCCTCCAGTACCAAAGCCCCAGTGGGTTTAAAGGCTAGAGCTGGGCTGGGATTAGCACGGGCTCTGCAGCTGGGCTCATGCACAGGTCTGTCAGCACTCCTACCCGAGGACAGTCCCTCACCTAGGGAGAGGTTCTAGGCCTGGAGATGAGGCTGAGTTTGGGAAGGGTGATGAGGACATGGTTAGGGAGGGATGTAAATGCATATCAAAAGACTTAATTTTGAGGGGTGGCAAGCATTAGCTATAAACCAGTCAGTATTTACAGCTAAAGGCTGGAGGTGGGGGCTGTCTGAGGAGGACAGGACTGTTTAAGGCTGAAGTTGGAAGAGAAACCTTGGTGAAGCTTTTGCGTTAGAAACGGCCTCACCTGCCAAATCAGATTTTTGTCTTCAGGATTGCATGAGTGAGGATGCCACAGCCAAGGAAAAGGTTCAGGTTTGGGAGGCAAAGGCGAGTTAGGCAGGGCTGCAGGGCTGGGGCTTGGCTGTTTCCATACTGCTCAGGGCAGCAAAGGGTAGCTGGCTCACTGGGCCTTGGATCTAGAACTCTTTCTGGAACAAGGTGGAGAGCTGAGGTTCATGCAAGGAAGGGGCCAGGAATTCTTTGTCTGACTGGAAAATGCCAGAGGGGCAGTGTGTGACTCGGATAGGATGATATGTTCGTCTGGCGAGAGTCACAAAAGAATATTTTGTTTTACTGATAACTGGGCAGCTCAGAAGTTACTACTTGACTTAGTTGCTGCTCCCATCTGTTGCACACATAAACAGAGCAAAGCAGACGAATTCTCTCGGAGCCTGAGGTCTTTGACTGGCCCTCCAAAAATGCTGCCCGCTTGTCCTAGGGTGATGTTATGGTGTTTCTATCTCCAATCGTGTGTCCTGATTATGTTTGGTATTATGTCCTGTGCTTCCAGGACTGACTCTGAGAGTGAAGCTTTGTTTTGTCTTGTTATCAGCCGGCTCACCTCCCCCATGGTCTATGTTTAGGAGAGGTTTTAGCTCGGCTTGCTTGCTTGCTTGCTTGCTTGCTTGCTTGCCTGCTTGCTTGCCTGCTTGCTCGCTTCTGCCTTTTTCTTTCCTTCGCTTTGCCCTTGCTTTCTGCTTATTAGTTAGTTCAGCTAGGCAGTCCAACTTTTTCCCTGGACTGTTTTCTCTTCCACCCCGTCCCCTCCCTCTCCTGGATACCATCTGAACGGACGGGGACCTGGGAACCCCAAGAAACACCGGGAGGCTACACTTTGTCACCTGCAGCAGTCATCCCCAGCGCCAGAGACTGATAACTGAGCGACCACTCGCCAGAGAGACTGAGTTTGTCATCCCTTCAGAACGGTGAAAGAGTTTTTTTGTCAGCTGGTGTTGTCTTTTTTCCCTGTGCTGGGGAGTGTCTTGCTTGTTAAATAAACAGGTTTTTTCTCCCACTCTTCTCCGAGGAAATTCTTCCCGAACCCGGTGGGGTAGGGGGGGGAGGAGTCGTGGGGTTTGCTGTCTGGGGGCTCCTTCTGGAGGTTTTCCCCCAAATTTGCCCAAAACCAGGACAAATAAATTGGCGCCCAACTCGAGGCTCGAGAAAGTGGGAAAAAAACCCTGTTCTAATAATAATAATTTGGTTCAAATTCTTTTGTGTTGGTATAGAGCAGTTATTGGCTATGTTGTTGGAATTCATGTCTTTTGGGGTGGAGGCCTGCATGGGATTTTGGTCCCTAGGGTTTTTTGAAGTCTTAATACCTTTGTGGTCCCTGGGTTTATTTGCTTATCCAGAAATAGCTCCGGTATTGTCCCTAATGCGTAGTTTCTGTAGCAGAGGGGCATTGACCAAAATATCCATCGGGCTGGGCTTGGTTTTAATGGCCTGCAGGAGATTTATAAAGGTGCTGGAATCTGTCCCAGGAATGTATGGTTCTTGGTTGTGGTTGTGCACTCAGTTTGTTAGAGGAGAAGCAGGGGATGAGGCTTTTCAGCCTTTGTTCTCCTTCTTCTCCTCTGAATTTGTTACATCCTTATTAGAGAATGTTCAGTTCCCCCTGAGTGTTAAAGAGACCATCTTTCTGGTGTTTAATATAGTAAGCCTCAACCAATGGCTGTTGCTACCAGCACGAGAAGTGGAAAGATATCGCTACCCGGTTAGAGAAATTACCTGTGAAGGTTCGCCATGTAGATGCCCATGTTCCCAGAAGTAGGGCTAATGAAGAGCAGGAAAACAATCAGCAGGTAGATCAGGCTGCAAAGATAGGGGTGTCGAAGATAGACCTTGATTGGGAACACAAGGGAGAGTTGTTCCTGGCTCGATGGGCCCATGATGCCTCAGGTCATCAGGGCAGAGATGCCACATATAAGTGGGCACGAGACCGAGGGGTGGATCTAACCATGGACAGTATTTCTCAAGTTATCCATGACTGTGAGACGTGCGCTGCCATCAAGCAAGCCAAGCGGGTGAAGCCCCTCTGGTATGGGGGGCGGTGGTCCAAGTACAAGTATGGAGAGGCCTGGCAGATTGACTACATCACACTGCCTCAAACCCGCCAGGGCAAGCGCTATGTACTGACCATGGTGGAAGCCACCACTGGATGGTTGGAGACCTACCCTGTGTCTCACGCTACAGCCCGTAACACCATCCTGGGCCTGGAAAAGCAGGTCCTTTGGAGGCATGGCACCCCTGAGAGGATTGAGTCAGACAATGGGACTCATTTCAAGAATAGCCTTATCAACACTTGGGCTAGGGAACATGGCATTGAGTGGGTGTACCATATCCCCTACCATGCACCAGCTGCAGGGAAGGTGGAAAGGTACAATGGACTGTTAAAAACCACCTTGAGAGCATTGGGTGGGGGATCATTCAAAAACTGGGAGCAGCATTTAGCAAAGGCCACTTGGTTAGTTAACACCCGGGGTTCCACCAACCGAGCGGGCCCTGCCCAGTCTGAGTCCCTGAATATAGTAGATGGAGACAAAGTCCCAGTGGCACATATCAGAGGTTTGTTAGGGAAGGCAGTTTGGATCAATTCTGCCCCGAGTACAGACAAACCCATTCGTGGAATTGTCTTTGCTCAAGGACCAGGTTGTACATGGTGGGTAATGCAGAGAGATGGAACAACACGATGTGTGCCTCAGGGAGATCTGATTGTGGGGTGAGGCAGCATGAGACAGAAGGAAATATGTAAGTGTCAAAGGTCTGAGCAAGTGAGATGGAAGAAAATGTGTCCGAATAAGTGAAAGATGGAAATTTCTACTTGCTGAAGTTTTTACATGCTGTTTAGTATGTTCACGATATGGAGATAAGGGGTGGAATGTCCTAGGGTGATGTTATGGTGTTTCTATCTCCAATCGTGTGTCCTGATTATGTTTGGTATTATGTCCTGTGCTTCCAGGACTGAGTCTGAGAGTGAAGCTTTGTTTTGTCTTGTTATCAGCCGGCTCACCTCCCCCATGGTCTATGTTTAGGAGAGGTTTTAGCTCGGCTTGCTTGCTTGCTTGCTTGCTTGCTTGCTTGCCTGCTTGCTTGCCTGCTTGCTCGCTTCTGCCTTTTTCTTTCCTTCGCTTTGCCCTTGCTTTCTGCTTATTAGTTAGTTCAGCTAGGCAGTCCAACTTTTTCCCTGGACTGTTTTCTCTTCCACCCCGTCCCCTCCCTCTCCTGGATACCATCTGAACGGACGGGGACCTGGGAACCCCAAGAAACACCGGGAGGCTACACTTTGTCACCTGCAGCAGTCATCCCCAGCGCCAGAGACTGATAACTGAGCGACCACTCGCCAGAGAGACTGAGTTTGTCATCCCTTCAGAACGGTGAAAGAGTTTTTTTGTCAGCTGGTGTTGTCTTTTTTCCCTGTGCTGGGGAGTGTCTTGCTTGTTAAATAAACAGGTTTTTTCTCCCACTCTTCTCCGAGGAAATTCTTCCCGAACCCGGTGGGGTAGGGGGGGGAGGAGTCGTGGGGTTTGCTGTCTGGGGGCTCCTTCTGGAGGTTTTCCCCCAAATTTGCCCAAAACCAGGACACCGCTAAAAAACAGACGTGGGGGAGGAAAGTTGTCAGATACAATAGAGCAAGAAAAGGACACGGGCTTCAAAGTGCCCTCCAGCAGACCATGGAAGTGACGTGTCTGGAAGTGAAACCAGCAGTCTGCTTCCCCAGCCTCCTGGAAGCCTCTAACAGCTACACAGGCAGTGAGGGGAGAGAACAATTCAACCTAAAAATAATTTTCAGTAGCGTTCTGCACTGCTGTTAAAAATACTGCAACCAGGGAATGTGGTGTGGTGATAACTATTAGGCCTGTAAGTCTGGTAACTGGGGCTTTTAGCTCAAACATCTCGGTATGGCTACTTTGAGCCTTGTAAAAGCTGCGTTAAGTCCAATTTCTTGGGTAGTTCTACTAGCTCTAGCCTTGCTTTTCATCCCCTCAGTAACAAAGCAACTCCCTCTCGAGAATGTTATTTACTTTCCATATGATGTGCCTACCAATTTCTGGAATTGCAAATGTCTTTGGATACATGCGTAAATTTAAGTTTCAAGAAAGCTGTCAAGCTAAAACAAAGGCTTGCCATAATGCAGAAGAAAATGTTTTATGGAAGAACTGAGAAGTCCCTACCTGGGCATAGAATTTGCTATACGAAGGTGTGTTCCAAACGGATCTGCCATCTAAACAAGCAGAAAAATAGTTGGAATGTAGTGAGTTCAATTTAACTATTGCTAGAAATAGGAATTATTAGCAGAGCTTGGAGCATGATATCACTAGCAGCAGTAAGACGCTTTTAGCTTGCTTCTCATCAATTACTTGTAAAAAGCATTTGTACCTAGTGTGTAGCAATTAATATTTCCCCATTTTCTTCCCCCCCGCCCCCCAGTCTCAGGTACTCCTTTTATTTTACCCTTTTCTGTCTTGTAACATCACCTTCCTTTATTTTATTCTATCTTCTGTTCTCAGAACATCGCAGCATCCTCTGTCAATGTGAAAGCATTTGTTCATCCTGTCTTGGAATGGCTGTCAATGTTGCCCTCTTCTGGATCACTTTTTTTTTTTTTTTTTTTTTTTTTTTTTTAAACAATATGTTGCTAAATGTCAGGAAAATTAATCCACAAACACCAGCGGTTTATGTCCAAAAAGGAAACGGAGGAGTCCTTTTTGCTTTATTCGAATAAAGGGAGAGGCCATGGGACATTCCCCTGGGATCTCTCAAATTTTTGGAGGACGCAGCCTCCTTTTTATCCTATTTTCCCGGCCGCATTTCCCTCTCTCTTTTCCCATTGGCTGAGGTACTTGAGAGGCACAGACTTCCCGGAACGCCTGATACCTGAAATTCCCCTCTAATGTATAACCCTCCCTTTTAATTTTTAATTCTTCTAGAATTCATAGTTTCCCCCCGTTGCTTCTTTCATCTTTCGATATCCAATTTCATTTATCAGCAGCCCTGCAGTTTGTTTGTAAAGGCAACTATCTCTTTCCATTCATCAATCAGTGGAATCCATCCCATTGTTTCTTTTATCTCTCAGTGCTAGCCTTATCTACAGGCTGATCCACAGCTCATTTGTAAAGACAAATTCAACATTCCTCTCAGCTAATAAATGAGAAGTTAGCTGAAAAAAGTAAAAACTGGATTTTTTTTCTGGTGTGTGTCGGACAATACAGTGGAGAGAATTTGCGGGAGGATGATCGAGGATATCCTATTATAATATCGTTCTCGGACATTTTACTATTTTAGATCATCAGCTGTATTCTGAAAGAAATCTATTTTAATGATATGTGTACGTTTGCACGAAGTTATAGTTAAATATAGCTTGCGGCTGGGCTCTTTAATGAATAGGGGTATTTTTGGTTTTAATTCAATATTTTATGCTTGTGGTGTGTAGTGTGCTGTTTTATTTTTTAATGTTATTTACTACGTGCGCTTTTGTTTTTGAGTGAAGGTAACTTTCTGGATGGCTTTGT
Source organism: Sturnus vulgaris (assembly GCF_052056855.1). Lineage (NCBI taxonomy): Eukaryota > Metazoa > Chordata > Aves > Passeriformes > Sturnidae > Sturnus > Sturnus vulgaris. The sequence continues at coordinate 42,496 of NW_028276613.1, forward strand.
ATTTGAGGCAGAATGAATTGAAGTAGGTTTTTAAAACTGATTTTTCATATGTACGATGGGGAGTTTAGTAGGGGCAGCTCTGATGGTGGGGGCTTGGTTGTTAATTTTATCAGACGGCTTTTGTTAGATACAGCTTTTAATTCTGGAAAGTTTTTTTTCTAATGTCGTGCTTTGAAGGTGGTTTTCGAGGATGTATGGTATAGCTTTATTTTGTTTGTAGATGGTGTATGATAAGGGCTATGGTCTATTTATCTAATGCCATGTTTTCTCATTCAGGTGTTGATAAGGGAGTTCTTGAATGGCGTTTTGTGTTGTTTTTGTTTTTGGTGGGGCGTTGTTTTTAAAGGATACCTTGATAAGGTTTGCCGATGGCGTTCTAGGCTGTAGCATAAGGCATAGGGTAGTTTTTGAATTATTTTGTGGTGGCTTTGATTCTTGCCAGTATGTAGTGTTTGTTTGAGGTAATGCTGTGTAGCTAATTTCTGTTTTCTTATTAATATTAGAATTGGAGTGTTGTAGTATATGGGCTGTTATTATATCCTAGGGGTTCTATTTATTTGGTTTGATTGTTTTCTAGTTATGGATAATTTTTCTCAAAAAACCATTTTCAGAATTTCAGGCGTGACACAAAAGAACACTCAGATTGCTGGAAGGGAAACGTGTGCCCAGATTGTCTCGAAGCAGTGCTGCTGTCGGTTCTCGTTCAGTCGTGTCTTCTGAAAATGAGACTGTTGTATTCATTGCGCTGTGCTAAACACTTGTCATTCTCCCAATGCCAGGAAACAGATGAAGCTTGAAGAAAGAGGAAGGAATTTGGAAGCGTACAAACAAGCTGAGAAGAGGTTCAGAGATCAGGGTGCTCACTGGCAGCAGGGGCTGGGGTTAGGGCTGAGCAGGAGCAAAGCCGGAGCACATCAACCTCACCTCGTGTTTTCTCGGGGGCTTTATGGCCCTGGCAAGAGAGAGATGTTCACTGACGAGTCCCAGGCCGAGCCGTGAGCACAGCATGTTGTGTTGGAGCTGGGGGTTTTTTTTGAGACGTTCAGCAGCCACACTCTCTAGTCAAGAGTCCTGAGGTTTGTTGCTGCTCCACTTTCATCCTCATATCCAGCTTCCAGCCCTTTTCTTCTCTCTGTCCAGTGTGTCTTTTGTGTTCCTTTCTTGTCCTGTGTGCTCCCCATCCCATTCCCGTTCCCTACGGAGGGGGAGGGTGTGGAGACTGGGGGCTCCGACGTGGTTTGGGGCACCCCAAGGTCCCTGGGAAAGGGAGCCGGGCTGCGCTGGAGGAGCAGGTGAGTCGGGCATGGGGGGGGGGGGGGGGGGGTCGGGTCATGCTGGGTGCCAGAACATTGAGAGGGAGGGGTGGGTGCAGAATGCATGAAAAACAGAACCATAAAAAATAGCTAAATATAGTCTAAAAGGAATGTTTAAATGCTTTTTATTTGGGTAGAGGCACGGTTTTTATAGCTAATATAAAAATAAAATATAAAGAATAGAACTAGATTGGTATACATGTAAAATATAATGAAATCTAAGTAGCAAATATCTATGAAAAATCTAGTGTATAACAGAAATAATGCAAATATAAGAATATGTATAAATATAAAATAGAGCTATGAGAATGGGAATAAGAATGGGGTAAAACATCAGTGAGAAATGGAAAAAAACCACATGAAAAATGGTGGGAAAATCAGTGAGAAATGGAGAAAAATCAGTGAAAAACGGGGGGGGAATCTTTGAAAAATGGGGAAAAAAATCCGTGAGAAATGGGGGAAAAAAAATCCATGAAAAATGGGGGAATAAATCAGTGAGAAACGGGGAAAAGTGGGGGAAAAAATAATTGAGAAATGGGGAAAAAATCAGTGAGAAATGGGGGAAAAAATCCGTGACGAATGGCGGGAAAAGTCATTAAGAAATGGGGGAAAAATCAGTGAGAAACAGGGAAAAAAATCAATGAGAAATGGGGGAAAATTTGGGACAAAATCAGCGAGAAATGGGGGAAAAATCAGTGGTAAATGGGGGAAAAGTCGATGAAAAATGGGGGAATATTCAGTGAGAAATTGGGGGGGGGGGAAATCAGTGAGAAATGGGGAAAAAATCCATGGAAAACAGGCAAACAATCCATGGGCAATGGCGGGAACAGAGCGAGCTGTTGTTGCTCGTGCTGTGGTGGCCGATGCTGTGGGGAAAAAATAAGTGAAAAATGGGGGCAATAATCAGTGATAAATGGGGAGAAAATCAGTGATTAATGGGCGGAAAAATGCATGAAAAATGGAAGGAAAAATTCAGAGAGAAATGGGGGCAAATATCAGTGATAAATGGGGAAAAAAAATCAGTGATTAATGGGGGGAAAAATGCATGGAAAATGGGGGGAAAATTCAGAGAGAAATGGGGGCAAAAATCAGTGAGCAATGGGGGGGAAAATCGGGAAATATCCATGGAAAAATGGGGGGAAAAAATCAGTGAGAAATGGGGGAAAAAATCAGTGAGAAATGGGGGAAACATCATGGTGAAATGGGGAAAAAAAATCTTTGATAAATTGGGGAAACAAATCATTGAGAAATGGGGGAAAAAAATCAGTGAGAAATGGGGAAAATATGGGAAAAAATCCAGGAAAATTGCGGGAAAAAATGCATGAAAAATTGGGGAAAAATCAGTAAGAAATGGGGGAAAAAATCCATGAAAAATGGCGGGAAAAATCAGATCGGCGATCGATAGCTAATGCGTGCCTATGGATTAGATCGGCGATCGATTGATCACGACTACCGATCGATTATATCGGCGATCGATTGATCACGACTACCGATCGATTATATCGGCGTTCGATTGCTAATGCCTGCCGATCGATTAGCCCGGCGATCGATTGATCGCGCCTGCCGATCGATTAGATCGGCGATCGATTGAGCGCGCCTGCCGATCGATTAGATCGGCGATCGATTGCTAATGCCTGCCGATCGATTAGATCGGCGATCGATTGATCGCGCCTGCCGATCGATTAGATCGGCGATCGATTGCTAATGCCTGCCGATCGATTAGATCGGCGATCGATTGCTAATGCCTGCCGATCGATTAGATCGGCGATCGATTGATCGCGCCTGCCGATCGATTAGATCGGCGATCGATTGCTAATGCCTGCCGATCGATTAGATCGGCGATCGATTGATCGCGCCTGCCGATCGATTAGATCGGCGATCGATTGAGCGCGCCTGCCGATCGATTAGATCGGCGATCGATTGCTAATGCCTGCCGATCGATTAGATCGGCGATCGATTGATCGCGCCTGCCGATCGATTAGATCGGCGATCGATTGATCGCGCCTGCCGATCGATTAGATCGGCGATCGATTGCCAATGCCTGCCGATCGATTGCTAATGCACACTATTTGCACACTCCTTGCACACCCTTTGCACTCATACAGAGGCAGGAGGTTTCTCAGTTCTGGTCGGGGTTTTTTGGGGCGTTCATTTCGGAGGATTTCCTCAAGGATTGGGACACTCCTTGATTCCATCCCTTGCCTGTCTCCCAAGCGCCACCCTGTGGGCAGAGCGCGGTACTGCGCGCCTGCCTCTCCCAAGATGGCGGCTCGGGTGTCGCGCCCCCGACCTTCTAACTCTGGCTGCAAAAGGAGGGGGGCACAGCAAGGAGCCCGCTCGCTCTAGTGGGATGCCTGCGCACGACGCCGACACCGATGCCACGGGTGCGATTTTCGGCGGCGTTTCCAATCGTGCGGACATCTCCTTCAGCCCGCTTCGGCCCGGGGAAGAGGGGCGGGGCCGCCAGCGATGGTCCCGGCGCAGCCCGGGCAGGCTCGGGGCGGAGCCGGGGCTTGGCGAGGCGGGGCACGGAGGTCCCGGGGACGGGACCGGGCGGGGCCGGGGCGGTGCTTTAGGGGCGGTCCCCAGTGGTCCCGGGCGGCACCGGGGGCGGGGCCGGGTGATCCCGGAGCGGTACCGAGCTGTGCTGGGGACGGTGCTGCAGGGGCGGTGCCGCGCCCGCCTCAGGGTGATTGAATGCCCAGAAATCGCCTCCTCTGCCCCGTGCTCACACTGAGCTGCGGGCTGCAGCGTGCTGTCGGAGCTCCGCACACAGCACGGATTTGGGCTTCCCCTCCTCTCAAACCCTCTCCCCCTTCTTCCTCCTCCTCATCTTCCTCTTTGTCCTCTGTCACTGCTGAGGCTCTGGAAAGAACTGAAATTCTGCAGGGAGAGATGTCCTCTCGTGGCCCCAGGGACTGCCTCGGCACGGGCCACGAGCGCCTCCGGCCCCTGCCTTCTCCTGCTTGAAAAGATCACCTGGAGCCCGAGCTCGGGGGGGTGAAATCAGCTGAAATCCAGGTAACTCTGTCAAGTGCCCCCCAGGGACATCGGCGGGGCTGGGGGATGAGGGTTTGAAACAGCAAATTCTTTGGAATATACACCTGTCCCTGTGCTGATGCTGCTGAGCTTCCTGCCACAGTATATCCCCACTCCATGAGGCGCTGTGAGGTTATGGCAGTGGGAATTGAGCAGGGAATTCGGGGCTATGGGCATAATTCACGGGAGCTAGCAAAGCTGACAGCCAACCCCAAATCGGGGCACAGCACAGAGAACAATCTGTGTGCTGCCCTGTCAGCTCAAGCTCCTGGGCTGGGAAGTATTGGGAGTTAAATGTATGGAATTACACAAATCACAGCAACTGGCATCACCCAGAGGGACAATCCAAGGCCCAAACAATTCCTCCACAGTCCACTCTGGGAAAAACACCCTGTGCCTGCCAGGAGCTCTGACCCTGCTTTTCCTACCAGCTCCTGAGCAGTGTCAGGGCCACCACGAGGCCTTTAAAATCCAGATAAACCCCAAATCCTACACAGTGAATAATCCAAAGAAAGTACTGAATTGTTGTCATTAAAAGCTCAAAACTCATTAAGAATTCTATGACAACAGTGTAATGGACTCCCAGGAACCTCATGAATGCTCTCGGTTTCATTTTTGTGTATTTTTACTCCCTCATTTGGCAGCTTGTAAAACTTATCCTGGAATTCAGAGGTCAAGCAGGATCGACTTTGGATTGACCTTCACCTCTGTTCCCACTTTGTGCAAACACAACTCGTGCCCAGGTGGGTGAACTCATCACCTCAGCTTTTCACTCCAGAGTATCCCCTCCTTATTTCCCTGTAGATGAACTCAGATCCACTCCTCACCTCCACTGGTCATCCAAGCGTCCATTCTGTTCCCCACAGGCCCTGGTGGCCCCAGGGAGCTCCCTTGGCCTTTCTCCTGCCCCTCTGCAGCCCGAGGTCGCTACACAAACAGTTCTTGTGTCCCCTCTAAATGACCCCGGGTTTTCTGCTCAATGAATGGCATGACCCGTGCCCACTGCTCATGATTCACCCAACCAAAATCAAGAGCAAATGTTGCTTGGGCTTTAAGAACTTGAAATAACTCTGAAGCAAAAGAAATCACCTTTTTCTTCTGGTTTTTATTTTTATTTTTTCATTTAAGATGCTGGACTTGCCTCTGTGGATGTGTGCTGAGCTCTCACTGCAGGGGACTGTCAGGCCTGAATGGCTGTGAGTTCGTGTTCTTCTCAGTAGGGAATCAGAAATTATTCTTAGACCATAGAATTGTTTTCTGAAACCTTTCCTCTTTGTGCCCTTGAATTTTTCAGCTGTTCCCTGTTGTCACTTCCCCTGCCTGACTTCTGTGCAGCTCCTAGCTGGGAAAAACTGGGAAAACTTAGGGGGTACAGAGGTGGAATTTTTGGCTGGATTTTTCTAACATTTCTAATTTTGCTGAACTTATTTCCCCAGTGAGAAGAGCACGAACTCACAGCCATGCAGGCCTGACAGTCACTGCGGGAAATCTGACACAGTATTAATAAGTAACCTTTCCTGAGAGCAGTCACCACCCCAGTCCTCCAGCCTTGTCAAATGTTTGCAATGAATGGAGCCAAGTTTTAATCCTTAATCTAAATTTATGTCAGCTTTTGTTAGAAAGATACCGGACAGTAAATCATACAAGAGAATTTAAAAATTGCACAAAGAATAACCGGCCCAGACCAAACCCAACCGCCCCCATCAGTGCTCCACCCCAATTTTGGGAGAAACAGTGATACAGTTTATAAATACTCTCCTTCCACACTATTCAGTCCTTCACCGCACATCCCCAGAGAGGAGTCCCTCAGACCTTGCTCCCCTGAACACCAGGAGAGCTGGAGTTTCACCCAGATCCCACATTCCCATGGCAGTTAATCCCAGCAGGGAGGCAAAGAGGAACCCTGCATCCTCTGACATAGCCCACAGCACGGGCAGCACCAGGAGCCCTCCAGGCTCAGACCTCTGGTGCTGAAGCCTCTGGGCTTTGGCTGATCAAACACCACAGCTCTTGGCAAAGATGGCAGGAGAGTCGTGATTCTTCCTGTCCTGAAAGAGAGGAGGAAAAGAAAATTAAGTCGACTGCAGAAGGATTCCAGCTCTCAACTTCTGCTCTGATTCCTCACTCTGGGGTTTTATCCATGACAAGTGACACCAATTCAGAGTGCCCTTTTCCAGCATTTTTATTCCTAACTATTAAAAGGATGCTCATTTCTCTTATTGTATTCTTTGCTTAATTTTATTAGAGGCATTTTCATCCCAGACCCCACTTGTCAGTTCTTCAATCCTTTAGCACTGGACTTGGCACAAAGGGATACCCGTGGTGCTGCATCACAAGAAATCCCAAAGAGAAACCCCTTCCAAACCTGACGGAGAAAGCTTTCAAGGCACTCCAGAACACAGACAGCTTTTCCTGCCTTGTCAGGCCACACCAATTCTGTCCCATCCACCTGAACTGTGCAGGTGAGGAAAAGGCTTTCCTTGCTCCTCGGGAATCACTGTCTGAGACCACAGATGTCCATCCTGGGCAGCACCTGGAAACAACGTGGGAAAGGCAAAATGAGAGTGTTTTCTATCAGAAAATTACTACTACTAATAAATAATAATCAGAACTTCTGGACAAATTTAGTAACATCACTTTGATATGAGAAATACAGGCCATGCCCATCCTTCTAGCCCAGGTGAAAACAGGAAGGAGAACTAGAGGAAAAGCAGAGTCCCTTATTTGATCTCTGGACACAAACTGAGGCCTTTTCCCTGTGAAACCAAACTCACCCTTCCAGGGTTCCTGAGATCAGCTACGAGGAGGCTTTTGGCACTCCAAGAGCAGCTGGGTCACAGCTGGATGCGGCTTGGGTCTGGGAGACACCGTGCTCCTTCTGGAATTATAGCACGCAAATGCCTGCTCCTGGCCCCAGGCCCGGAGATAAAATCGGTGGGGTTTTTCCCTGTGCAACATTGTTCACCCCTCCCAGGTTCCTGAGATCTGCACAGAGGAGGCTTTGGGCACCCCAAAGGCAGCCAGGGTTACAGGTGGGGGCAGCTTGGGGCTGGGAGAAATCCTCATCCATTTGGAATTTTATCAGGCAGAAACCTGGCTGGGTGCACAGGTCTCTGGACACGACCAGTGGCCCTTTCCCCTGTGAAACAAAACTCACCCTGCCAGGCTCCTGAGACCACTTAGGAGGAGGGGTTTGACTCTCCAAGAGCAGTCGCAACGAGAGATGCTCACACAGAAGGCCATGCAGAAGAGGAAACGAGCGCACCCGCAGCCCCCCAAGGCGCGCCCCAACGCCCCAGACCCGGCACTGCCAGCTCGGGCAGTCCCATAAAGCATCCCCCGCCTCCGCAGCGGCGGGACAGGCGGGGCCCGGGGTCCCCGGGTCCGCACGGGCAGTCCCCGCGTCCCGGCCGGTCCCGAGGGTCCCGAGGAAACCGAGCGTGCCCGGAGGCGCGGCAGGACGGCAGCGCAGCGCCGCCTGGCGGCGGAGCAGGAGAGCAGCGCCGGGCCCCATGGCAGTATCGGTACCCGTGCGCCCCCTGCTGTCCGCGGCGATGCAGCGCCCGATGCCGAGTTCCACGCCCGTGTCGCCGAGGGAGAGGGGCACCGCTGGCTGGGGCCTCCCCGCCGACACGGACAGAAGCCGAAGCAGAAGCCCCGGTGCCATTGGCGGCCCCTACCCAGCGGGCCGGGCTCCGCCGGGCCCGCGGCCCCGCGCGGTATCGGGTCGGCCCGCTCCCGTCTTCGTCGCACCCGGGCCCTGCTCCTGGCATGAAGCGCGTCACCGCCCCGCGCCGTCCCGCCCCCCGCGCGTCATCGCGTGCGTTCGGCGGCCCGCCCCGGGGGCAGTGCCGGGGGCGCTACCCGGGGCGGTGCCGGGGCAGTGCCGGGGGCGGCACCGGGGGCGGTGCCGGGGCGGTGCCGGGGGCGTTCCCGGTCGCCGTGCCGGGGTAGCCCGGGGAGCGGTTCCGGGAGCGGTTCTGGGGGCGGTGCCGATTGCAGTCCCGGTCACTGTCCCCAGTCCCCGTCCCCAGTCCTGGTCCCGGTCCCAGTCCCCGGTTCCGGTCCCCGATCCTGGTCCCAGTCCCAGTTCCCCGTCCCGGAACCCGATCACGGTCCTGGTCCCAGTCCCCAATCCCGGTCCCGGTCCCTGTCTCCAGTCCTCGTCCCCGATCCCGGTCCCGGTCCCTGTCCCAGGTCCCCGTCCGCGATCCCGGTCCCTGTCCCATTTCCCCATCCCGGTCCCCGATCCCAGTCCCGGTCCACGTCCCCGATCCCGATTTTCCCCCCCCTTTCACACTGATTTTTCCCCCGATTTATCAATGATTTTTTTCCCCATTTTTTCCCATTTCTCACTGATATTTTCCCCCATTTTTCAGGGATTTTTTCCCCCATTTCTCACTGATTTTTTTTCCCATTCTTCATGGAGTTTTCCCCCCGTTTTTCACTGATTTTTCCCCATTTCTCACTGACTTTTTCCCCATTTTCCCCCATTTCCCACTGATTTTTCCCCATTTTTCATGGATTTTCCCCCCCCGTTTCTTACTTATGTTTTTCCCCGATTTCTCATTGATTCCCCCCCCCCCCCCCCATTTCGCACTGATTTTTTACCCATTTTTCCCCATTTCTCACTGATTTCTTTCGCCATTTTTCATGGAATTTCCCCACCCATTTCTCACTGATTTTTTCCCCATTTCTCACGGATTTTTTTCCCCATTCTTCAGGGATTTTTTTCCCCATTTCTCACTGATTTTTTCCCCATTTCTCAATTAACTTTTCCCCACTTTTCCCCGTTGCTCACTGATTTGTTCCCCCATTTTTCATGGATTTTTTTCCCCATTTCTCACTGATTTTTCCCCCCCATTCTTCATGATTTACAGGATACTCTATCGTTAATGGAAAGCAATTAAAGGAAGGGGGGAGGTTAGCAGCCACCTGGTCAGCTCAGACAGCAGAGCTGCACACGCTTTTGAGAGCCTGTGAATTATAGCAGGACAAGACATTAAATATATTTACTGATTCTAAATATGCATATGCGGTAATACATGCATTTGGAAAACTATGGGGAAAAAAAGAGGTTTATTAAGCTGCAGAAGAAAGAAGAAAAAAATTGGTTTACAAGGGATGGCAAGCAGTGGATACCAAAAGCTCTAGCCTTACAATTGTTAAAACAACTTCATTAAAGGAGTCGTTCTGTGCCTTCTTTGGGGTGAGGAAAAAAGGCTGAGGGGGGCTCCGACGTGGTTTGGGGCACCCCAAGGTCCCTGGGAGAGGGAGCCGGGCTGCGCTGGAGGAGCAGGTGAGTCGGGCATGGGGGGGGTCCTGGTGGGTGCCAGAACATTGAGAGGGAGGGGTGGGTGTAGAATGCATGAAAAACAGAACCTTAAAAAATAGCTAAATATAGTCTAAATGGAATGTTTTATTGGTTTGTGTTTGGCTAGAGGTAGGGGTTTTTTATAGATACTGTAAATAGAAAAGATAAAGAATAAAAATATAGAAGCAAATATAAGAAACCAATATATAAATATATTACATTACATTATATTATGTTATGAAAATAGAAATATATAAATATTTAGACTTTAAAAGGAATTTTTTATTGTTTTTTATTTGGTTAGAGGAGGGTTTTTAATAAATAATATAAATAATATAGGCAAAAATATACAAATATGCAAAAATAGATACTGACATAAAATTATTATAACTATATATGCATATATATATGTAAGTATAAATCTATAGAAATAAATATAAATATAAAATACATGTATGTAGTATGTAATATAAATAATTTATCGATTTTAATATGTTATATTAAATAGTATGTTATAATAGAATGTAAATAGCATATAGTATATTAATATACAAGTAAAAAATACGTTAAATAGTATATAAATATAGAATACACAATATAGACATATAAATCTACAGATATAAATATGAAAACTAAATAAAAAAATATATTCAAATAGAATTTAAAATAATGGAGTTTTTTGTTTCTATTTGGTTAGAGGCAGAGCTTTTAAAGAAATAATATTAAAAACTATGAACCTACAAATATAGATGGATATAGATAAAATAGAAATAACATTAGTAATATAAATCTATGTATATAATGAATAATAAAATAATATTGTATATATGATAAATAGAATAGCAATTAAATTGAATATATGAAATATGTCTAGATTATGACTATAAATTAAATATTAAAAAATAGATGATTTCTCTATATAAAAGGTTTTTTTTTTCATTTGGTCAGAGGCAGGGCATTTTTAGTTTGGGTCGGGGTTTTTTTGGGGCGTTCATTGAGAGGATTTTATGACGGGTGGGGACTCTGGTGCTTGGAACTCTCTCCCTTCTCTGTCTGTCCCTGACAAGGGCGGCAGTGCCGGGCTGAGTTGGGCGGCAGTGCTGCCGCCGTGTGGACACAGGCGGGTACTGCACCGTGCCCCTCTCAGGATGGCGGAAGGGCCCGCGGGCCGGGACCCAGCCCTGCGGCAGCGCTCAAGATGGCGGCCTCTCTAGGACCCCGGCGGATAGGCGTCTACATAAAACGCCTGCCCGCGGCCCGCCGGCGCCCTCACGCCCCGCGGCACCGCGGACCGCGCGGCCGTTGTCGGCACGCTCTGACACGTCCGGGAAAATTGTCGGCGAGCGGATCGGCGTCGGCGATGTAATCAGGCATCTTATGCCTACACACCGGGGGTCCTGATTTTTTCCCGCCCTTTCTGCCGCCATTTTGGGAAGGTCAGGTGGGGGTGCCGCCCGAGCCGCCATTTTGAGAGTGCGGACACACTCAAGATGGCGGCCTCTCTAGGACCCCGGCGGATAGGCGTCTACGTAAAACGCCTGCCCGCGCCCGCCGCGCCCTCACGCCCGCGGCACCGCGGACCGCGCGGCCGTTGTCGTCACGCTCTGACACGTCCGGGAAAATTGTCGGCGAGCGGATCGGCGTCGGCGATGTAATCAGGCATCTTTTGCCTACACACCGGGGGTCCTGATTTTTTCCCGCCCTTTCTGCCGCCATTTTGGGAAGGTCAGGCGGGGTGCCGCCCGAGCCGCCATTTTGAGAGTGCGGACACACTCAAGATGGCGGCCTCTCTAGGACCCCGGCGGATAGGCGTCTACATAAAACGCCTGCCCGCGCCCGCCGCGCCCTCACGCCCGCGGCACCGCGAACCGCGCGGCCGTTGTCGGCACGCTCTGACACGTCCGGGAAAATTGGCGGCGAGCGGATCGGCGTCGGCGATGTAATCAGGCATCTTATGCCTACACACCGGGGTCCTGATTTTTTCCCGCCCTTTCTGCCGCCATTTTGGGAAGGTCAGGCGGGGTGCCGCCCGAGCCGCCATTTTGAGAGTGCGGACACACTCAAGATGGCGGCCTCTCTAGGACCCCGGCCGATAGGCGTCTACGTAAAACGCCTGCCCGCGCCCGCCGGCGCCCTCACGCCCGCGGCACCGCGGACCGCGCGGCCGTTGTCGGCACGCTCTGAAACATCCGGGAAAATTGTCGGCGAGCGGATCGGCGTCGGCGATGTAATCAGGCATCTTATGCCTACACACCGGGGTCCTGATTTTTTCCCGCCCTTTCTGCCGCCATTTTTGGCAGGTCAGCCGGGGTGCCGCCCGAGGCGCCATTTTGAGAGTCCCGACACGCTCAAGATGGCGGCCTCTCTAGGACCCCGGCGGATAGGCGTTTACATAAAACGCCTGCCCGCGGTTCGCCGGCATAAACATAAATATGCATAAATATAAACATAGACATAAACATGCACAAACGTTAACCTGCATAGATATAAACATAAACATAAACATAAACATAAACATAAACATAAACATAAACATAAACATAAACATAAACATAAACATAAACATAAACATAAACATAAACATGCAAAACAATAATAATAAATATAAATATAAACATAATTAGAAATAGAAATACAAACATTAATAAAATCAGTGAGAAATGGGGTAAAATCAGTGAGAAATGGGGGGGAAAAACCATGAAAAATGATGGAAAAATCAGAGAGAAATGGGGGAAAAATCGGTGAGGAATGGGGAAAAAGATCAACGAAAAATTGGGAAAAATCAGTCAGAAGTGGGGATAAAAATCAGAGAGAAATGGGGGAAAATTCGGTGAGGAATGGGGAAAAAGATCAACGAAAAATTGGGAAAAATCAGTCAGAAGTGGGGGATAAAAATCAGTGAGAAATGGGGGGAAAAGTCGGTGAGAAATGGGGAAAAAATCAGTGATTAATGGGCGGGAAAATGCATGAAAAATGGGGGAAATAATTCAGAGAGAAATGGGGGCAAATATCAGTGAGAAATGGGGGGGAAAATCAGGAAATATCCATGAAAATTGGGGGAACATCCATGAAAAATGGCGGAAAAAATCAGTGAGAAATGGGGAAAAATGGGGAAAAAGGAGTGATAAATGGGGGAAAAAATCAGTGAGAAATGGGGAAAAATGGGGAAAAAGTCCACGAAAAATGGGGGGAAAAATCCATGAAAAATCAACGGAAAAATCAGTGAGAAATGGGGAAAACATCATGGTGAAATGGGGAAAAAATCAGAGAGAAATGGGGGAAAATCATTGAAAAATGGGGGATAAAAATCAGTGAGAAATGGGGGGAAAATGGGGAAAAACATCAGTGAGAAATGGGGAAAAAAATCTTTGATAAATTGGGGCAAAAATCAGTGAGAAATGGGGAAAATTTGGGATAAATCCACGAAAATTGCGGGAAAAAATGCTTGAAAAATTGGGGAAAAAAATCCGAGAGAAAATCCCCGGGAATCCCCGGGAAAATCCCCCCGGAATCCCCGAGAAAATCCCCCGGAATTCCCCGGGAAAATCCCCCTGAATTCCCCGAGAAACTCATCCCGGAATCCCCGTGATAATCCGTCCGCTATCCCCGAGAAAATCCCCCAGGAATCCCCCAGAAAATCTCCCCGAAATCCCCGGGATAATCTCCCCGGAATCCCCGAGAAAATCCGCCCCGAATCCCCTGGAAGATTCCCCCGGAATCCCCGAGAAAATCCCCCCGGAATTCGCCGGAAAATCCCCCCGGAATCCCCGAGAAAATCCCCCCAGATTCCCCGGAAAATCCCCCCGGAATACTCTGCAATATCCCCCCGGGAATCCCCGAGAAAATCCCCCCGGAATCCCCGAGAAAATCCCCCCGGAATTCCCTGAGAAAATCCCCCCGGGAATCCCCGAGAAAATCCCCCCGGAATTCCTCGGGAAAATCGTCCCGGAATCCACGAGAAAATCCCCCGGAAATCCCCGACAAAATCCTCCCGGAATACTCGGGAAAATCCCCCCGGATTTCCCGGGAAAAATCCCCCCGGAATCCCCGGGGAAATCCCCACGGAATCCCCGAGAAAACCCCCCCGAAATACTCGGGAAAATCCCCCCGGAATCCCCGAGAATATCCCCCCGGAATACTCGGGAAAATCCTCCCGGAATCCCCGAGAAAATCCACCCGGTATCTCCGGGAAAATCCTCCCGAAATCCTCGAGAAAATCCCCCCGGAATACTCGGCAAAATCCCCCCGGAATCCCCGAGAAAATCCCCCCGGATTCCCCGGGAAAATCGCCCCGGAAAACCCGAGAAATTCTTCCAGGAATTCCCTGGGAAAATCCCTCCGGAATCCCCGAGAAAATCTCCCCGGAATCACCGAGGAAATCCCCCCGGAATTGCCCGAGAAAATCATCCCGTAATCCCCTAGGAAATCCCCCCGGAATTCCTCGTAAAATCACCCCGGAATTCCTCGTAAAATCACCCCGGATACCCCGGGAAAATCCCTCCGGACTCCCCGAAAAATTCCCCCCGGAATACTCGGGAAAATCCCCCCGGAATCCGCTGGAAAAACCCCCCGGAATCCCCTGGATAATCCCCCCGGAATCCCCGATAAAATCCCCCTGGAATCTCCAGGAAAATGCCCCGGGAATACGCGAGAAAATCTCCCGGAATCCCCGAGAAAATCCCCCCGGAATCCCCTGGAAAATCCCCCCTGAATCCCCGAGAAAATCCCCCGGATTCCCCTGAAAATCCCTCGGAATTCCCCGGGAAAATCCTCCCGGAATCCACGAGAAAATCCGCCCGGAATCCCCGGGAAAATCCTCCAGAAATCCCCGAGAAAATCCCCCGGAGTCCCCGGGAAAATCAACCCGGCGTCCGATGGAAAATCCCCCCGGAATCCCCGAGAAAATCCCCCGAAATTCCCCTGGAAAATCCCCCCGGAATCCGCGAGAAAATCCCCCCGGAATCCAGGCGAAAATCCCCCAGAAATCCCCGTGAAAGCCCCCCCGGAATCCCGAAGAAAATCTCCCCGGAATCCCCGAGAAAATTCGCCCGTAATACTCGGGAAAATATGCCCGGAATCCCCTGGAAAATCGCCCCGGAATCCCCTGGAAAATCCCCCCGGAATCCCCGGAAAATGCCCCCCGAATCCCCGAGATACTCACCCCGAGATCCCCGGGAAAATCCCCTGGAATTACCAGGGAAAATCCCCCCGCAATCCCAGGGAAAATCCCCCCAGAATCCCCGCGAAAATCGGCCCCGAATCCCCTGGAAAATTCCCCCGGAAACCCCGGAAAATCCCCCCGGAATCCCCGGGAAAATCCCCCCGGAATCCCCGAGAAAATCCCCCCGGAATTCCCCGGGAAAATCCCCCGGGAATCCCCGAGAAAATCCCCCCGGAATTCCTCGGGAAAATCGTCCCGGAATCCACGAGAAAATCCCCCGGAAATCCCCGACAAAATCCTCCCGGAATACTCGGGAAAATCCCCCCGGAATCCCCGGGAAAATCCCCATGAATTCCCCGGGAAAATAATCTCGGAATCCCCGAGAAAATCTCCCCGGAATCACCGAGATAATGGCCCCCGAATACCCGAGAACATCCCCCGGAATTGCCCGAGAAAATCATCCCGTAATCCCCGAGGAAATCCCCCGGAACACTCGGGAAAATCCCCCCGGAATTCCTCGTAAAATCACCCCGGATACCCCGGGAAAATCCCTCCGGACTCCCCGAAAAATTCCCCCCGGAATACTCGGGAAATCCCCCCGGAATCCCCGAGAAAATACACCCGGAATCCCCGGGAAAATCCACCGGGAATTCCCCGGGAATATCCCCTCGGAATCCCCGGGAAAATCCCCCCGGACTCCCCGAAAAAATCCCCCCGGAATACTCCTGAAAATCCCCCCGGATTTCCCGGGAAAAATCCCCCCGGAATCCCCGATAAAATCTCCCCTGAATCCCTGAGAAAATCCCCCCGGAATCCGCGAGAAAATATGCCCAGAATCCCCGATAAAATCCCCCCGGAATCCCCGGGAATATCCCCCAGGAATCGCCGATAAAATCCCCCCGGAATCCCCCAGAAAATCCCCCCGGAATCCCCGACAAAATCCCCCCGGATTTCCCGGGAAAAATCCCCCCGGAATCCCCGATAAAATCTCCCCGGAATCCCTGAGAAAATCCCCCGGAATCCGCGAGAAAATATGCCCAGAATCCCCGATAAAATCCCCCCGGAATCCCCGGGAATATCCCCCAGGAACCCCCTATAAAATCCCCCCGGAATCCCCCAGAAAATCCCCCCGGAATCCCCGACAAAATCCTCCCGGAATACTCGGGAAAATCCCCCCGGAATCCCCGGGGAAATCCCCCGGAATTCCTCGGGAAAATCGTCCCGGAATCCACGAGAAAATCCCCCGGAAATCCCCGACAAAATCCTCCCGGAATACTCGGGAAAATCCCCCCGGAATCCCCGGGGAAATCCCCACGGAATCCCCGGGAAAATCCCCCCGGAATCCCCGGGGAAATCCCCACGGAATCCCCGAGAAAACCCCCCCGAAATACTCGGGAAAATCCACCCGGAATCCCCGAGAATATCCCCCCGGAATACTCGGGAAAATCCTCCCGGAATCCCCGAGAAAATCCACCCGGTATCTCCGGGAAAATCCTCCCGAAATCCTCGAGAAATCCCCCCGGAATCCCCGGGGAAATCCCCACGGAATCCCCGAGAAAACCCCCCCGAAATACTCGGGAAAATCCACCCGGAATCCCCGAGAAAATCCCCCCGGAATACTCGGCAAAATCCCCCCGGAATCCCCGAGAAAATCCCCCCGGATTCCCCGGGAAAATCGCCCCGGAAAACCCGAGAAATTCTTCCAGGAATTCCCTGGGAAAATCCCTCCGGAATCCCCGGGAAAATCCCCCCGGACTCCCCGAAAAAATCCCCCCGGAATACTCGGGAAAATCCCCCCGGAATACTCCTGAAAATCCTCCCGGAATTCCCGAGAAAATCCCCCGGAATTCCCTGAGAAAATCGCCCCGGAATCCCAGTGAAAATCCCCCCGGAATCCCCGGGAAAATCCCCCCTGAATCCCCGAGAAAATCCCCCTGGAATCCCCTGGATAATCCCCATGGAATCCCCTGGAAAATCCCCCTGGAATCGCGGGGAAAATCCCCCCGGATTTCCCGGGAAAAATCCCCCCGGAATCCCCGATAAAATCTCCCCGGAATCCCCGATAAAATCCCCCCGGAATCCCCGGGAATATCCCCCAGGAACCCCCTATAAAATCCCCCCGGAATCCCCCAGAAAATCCCCCCGGAATCCCCGACAAAATCCTCCCGGAATACTCGGGAAAATCCCCCCGGAATCCCCGGGGAAATCCCCACGGAATCCCCGAGAAAACCCCCCCGAAATACTCGGGAAAATCCCCCCCGGAATCCCCGAGAATATCCCCCCGGAATACTCGGGAAAATCCTCCCGGAATCCCCGAGAAAATCGACCCGGTATCTCCGGGAAAATCCTCCCGAAATCCTCGAGAAAATCCCCCCGGAATCCACGTGAAAATCCCCCCGGAATACTCGGCAAAATCCCCCCGGAATCCCCGAGAAAATCCCCCCGGAATACTCGGGAAAATCCCCCCGGAATACTCCTGAAAATCCTCCCGGAATTCCCGAGAAAATCCCCCGGAATCCCCGAAAAAATCCCCCCGGAATACTCGGGAAAATCCCCCCGGAATACTCCTGAAAATCCTCCCGGAATTCCCGAGAAAATCCCCCGGAATTCCCTGAGAAAATCGCCCCGGAATCCCAGTGAAAATCCCCCCGGAATCCCCGGGAAAATCCCCATGAATTCCCCGGGAAAATAATCTCGGAATCCCCGAGAAAATCTCCCCGGAATCACCGAGATAATGGCCCCCGAATACCCGAGAACATCCCCCGGAATTGCCCGAGAAAATCATCCCGTAATCCCCGAGGAAATCCCCCCCGGAACACTCGGGAAAATCCCCCCCGGAATTCCTCGTAAAATCACCCCGGATACCCCGGGAAAATCCCTCCGGACTCCCCGAAAAATTCCCCCCGGAATACTCGGGAAAATCCCCCCGGAATCCCCGAGAAAATCCACCCGGAATCCCCTGGAAAATCCACCGGGAATTCCCCGGGAAATTCCTCGCTGAAACCCCTGGAAAATCCCCCCGGAATCCCGGAGAAAATCCCCCCGGATTTCCCGGGAATATCCCCTCGGAATCCCCGGGAAAATCCCCCCGGACTCCCCGAAAAAAACCCCCCCGGAATACTCGGGAAAATCCCCCCCGGAATACTCGGGAAAATCCTCCCGGAATTCCCGAGAAAATCCCCCGGAATTCCCGAGAAAATCCCCCGGAATTCCCTGAGAAAATCGCCCCGGAATCCCCGGGAAAATCCCCCAGGAATCCCCTGGAAAATCCCCCAGGTATCCCCGATAAAATCCCCCTGGAATCCCCTGGATAATCCCCATGGAATCCCTTGGAAAATCCCCCAGGAATCCCCGAGAAAATATGCCCGGAATTCCCCTGGAAAATCCCCCTGGAATCGCGGGGAAAATCCCCCCGGATTTCCCGGGAAAAAATCCCCCCGGAATCCCCGATAAAATCTCCCCGGAATCCCTGAGAAAATCCCCCCGGAATCCGCGAGAAAATATGCCCAGAATCCCCGAGAAAATCCCCCCGAAATCCCCGGGAATATCCCCCAGGAACCCCTATAAAATCCCCCCGGAATCCCCCAGAAAATCCCCCCGGAATTCCCGACAAAATCCCCCCGGAATTCCCGACAAAATCCCCCCGGAATCCCCGGAAAATCCCCCCGGAATTCCGGTCCATTTCTGTAGGAGAATAGTTTGTAAGGATAGTGCAGAAGGCACTAGTTGCCAACGAGTTACAGCTGTAGTGATTAGCAAGGAGTGGAAACAGCCTTGCCTGCCCAGTGAGGCTGGTTGTTATAAAAGCGTGGGTCAGCTGGCTGCCAGTTTCACTAAGCACAGCTCCAGCTGGAGGTGCAGAGCCTGCTGCAGTGTGGGCTGGAGCCTGCTGGCTGTGCTGCGAGGAGGAAGGGACACGTGGCCGTGCAAGGGATGGACAAGGTGAGAGGATGCTGTGTGTGGGACAGACAGGCTCAGGTGGCTGGGGAAGGGACAGGCTGGGGTTTAGCCAGTCGTACAGAGGAGAGGAGGAGTCGGGGCTGTGTGGAGCTGCCTGTGAGAAAAGGAGTCAGAGTTGCCTCAAAGAAATCTGTGGAGAGAAGGCATGAAAAGTGTGTAATGAAAGACTAATGTTGGTGCCTGTCATGTCTGTCTTGATATAATTGCTACACGTTTTCTCGGAATGCTTGAATTTAGACATAAAATGAAAACTTTCTTGTAAGAAAGGAATGCATTTCTCACCAAAGTGGTGTAGGGTGGGGGATCACAACTCCCAGATGGCCTGGAAGCGGAACGGCCACAGGGGTTACTGTAACTGGGCCTCCAGTACCAAAGCCCCAGTGGGTTTAAAGGCTAGAGCTGGGCTGGGATTAGCACGGGCTCTGCAGCTGGGCTCATGCACAGGTCTGTCAGCACTCCTACCCGAGGACAGTCCCTCACCTAGGGAGAGGTTCTAGGCCTGGAGATGAGGCTGAGTTTGGGAAGGGTGATGAGGACATGGTTAGGGAGGGATGTAAATGCATATCAAAAGACTTAATTTTGAGGGGGTGGCAAGCATTAGCTATAAACCAGTCAGTATTTACAGCTAAAGGCTGGAGGTGGGGGCTGTCTGAGGAGGACAGGACTGTTTAAGGCTGAAGTTGGAAGAGAAACCTTGGTGAAGCTTTTGCGTTAGAAACGGCCCTCACCTGCCAAATCAGATTTTTGTCTTCAGGATTGCATGAGTGAGGATGCCACAGCCAAGGAAAAGGTTCAGGTTTGGGAGGCAAAGGCGAGTTAGGCAGGGCTGCAGGGCTGGGGCTTGGCTGTTTCCATACTGCTCAGGGCAGCAAAGGGTAGCTGGCTCACTGGGCCTTGGATCTAGAACTCTTTCTGGAACAAGGTGGAGAGCTGAGGTTCATGCAAGGAAGGGGCCAGGAATTCTTTGTCTGACTGGAAAATGCCAGAGGGGCAGTGTGTGACTCGGATAGGATGATATGTTCGTCTGGCGAGAGTCACAAAAGAATATTTTGTTTTACTGATAACTGGGCAGCTCAGAAGTTACTACTTGACTTAGTTGCTGCTCCCATCTGTTGCACACATAAACAGAGCAAAGCAGACGAATTCTCTCGGAGCCTGAGGTCTTTGACTGGCCCTCCAAAATGCTGCCCGCTAAAAAACAGACGTGGGGGAGGAAAGTTGTCAGATACAATAGAGCAAGAAAAGGCCACGGGCTTCAAAGTGCCCTCCAGCAGACCATGGAAGTGACGTGTCTGGAAGTGAAACCAGCAGTCTGCTTCCCCAGCCTCCTGGAAGCCTCTAACAGCTACACAGGCAGTGAGGGGAGAGAACAATTCAACCTAAAAATAATTTTCAGTAGCGTTCTGCACTGCTGTTAAAAATACTGCAACCAGGGAATGTGGTGTGGTGATATCTATTAGGCCTGTAAGTCTGGTAACTGGGGCTTTTAGCTCAAACACCTCGGTATGGCTACTTTGAGCCTTGTAAAAGCTGCATTAAGTCCAATTTCTTGGGTAGTTCTACTAGCTCTAGCCTTGCTTTTCATCCCCTCAGTAACAAAGCAACTCCCTCTCGAGAATGTTATTTACTTTCCATATGATGTGCCTACCAATTTCTGGAATTGCAAATGTCTTTGGATACATGCGTAAATTGAAGTTTCAAGAAAGCTGTCAAGCTAAAACAAAGGCTTGCCATAATGCAGAAGAAAATGTTTTATGGAAGAACTGAGAGGTCCCTACCTGGGCATAGAATTTGCTATACGAAGGTGTGTTCCAAACGGATCTGCCATCTAAACAAGCAGAAAAATAGTTGGAATGTAGTGAGTTCAATTGAACTATTGCTAGAAATAGGAATTATTAGCAGAGCTTGGAGCATGATATCACTAGCAGCAGTAAGACGCTTTTAGCTTGCTTCTCATCAATTACTTGTAAAAAGCATTTGTACCTAGTGTGTAGCAATTAATATTTCCCCATTTTCTTCCCCCCCGCCCCCCAGTCTCAGGTACTCCTTTTATTTTACCCTTTTCTGTCTTGTAACATCACCTTCCTTTATTTTATTCTATCTTCTGTTCTCAGAACATCGCAGCATCCTCTGTCAATGTGAAAGCATTTGTTCATCCTGTCTTGGAATGGCTGTCAATGTTGCCCTCTTCTGGATCACTTTTTTTTTTTTTTTTTTTTTTTTTTTTAACAATATGTTGCTAAATGTCAGGAAAATTAATCCACAAACACCAGCGGTTTATGTCCAAAAAGGAAACGGAGGAGTCCTTTTTGCTTTATTCGAATAAAGGGAGAGGCCATGGGACATTCCCCTGGGATCTCTCAAATTTTTGGAGGACGCAGCCTCCTTTTTATCCTATTTTCCCGGCCGCATTTCCCTCTCTCTTTTCCCATTGGCTGAGGTACTTGAGAGGCACAGACTTCCCGGAACGCCTGATACCTGAAATTCCCCTCTAATGTATAACCCTCCCTTTTAATTTTTAATTCTTCTAGAATTCATAGTTTCCCCCCGTTGCTTCTTTCATCTTTCGATATCCAATTTCATTTATCAGCAGCCCTGCAGTTTGTTTGTAAAGGCAAATATCTCTTTCCATTCATCAATCAGTGGAATCCATCCCATTGTTTCTTTTATCTCTCAGTGCTAGCCTTATCTACAGGCTGATCCACAGCTCATTTGTAAAGACAAATTCAACATTCCTCTCAGCTAATAAATGAGAAGTTAGCTGAAAAAAGTAAAAACTGGATTTTTTTTCTGGTGTGTGTCGGACAATACAGTGGAGAGAATTTGCGGGAGGATGATCGAGGATATCCTATTATAATATCGTTCTCGGACATTTTACTATTTTAGATCATCAGCTGTATTCTGAAAGAAATCTATTTTAATGATATGTGTACGTTTGCACGAAGTTATAGTTAAATATAGCTTGCGGCTGGGCTCTTTAATGAATAGGGGTATTTTTGGTTTTAATTCAATATTTTATGCTTGTGGTGTGTAGTGTGCTGTTTTATTTTTTAATGTTATTTACTACGTGCGCTTTTGTTTTTGAGTGAAGGTAACTTTCTGGATGGCTTTGTATTTGAGGCAGAATGAATTGAAGTAGGTTTTTAAAACTGATTTTTCATATGTACGATGGGGAGTTTAGTAGGGGCAGCTCTGATGGTGGGGGCTTGGTTGTTAATTTTATCAGACGGCTTTTGTTAGATACAGCTTTTAATTCTGGAAAGTTTTTTTTCTAATGTCGTGCTTTGAAGGTGGTTTTCGAGGATGTATGGTATAGCTTTATTTTGTTTGTAGATGGTGTATGATAAGGGCTATGGTCTATTTATCTAATGCCATGTTTTCTCATTCAGGTGTTGATAAGGGAGTGTTCTTGAATGGCGTTTTGTGTTGTTTTTGTTTTTGGTGGGGCGTTGTTTTTAAAGGATACCTTGATAAGGTTTGCCGATGGCGTTCTAGGCTGTAGCATAAGGCATAGGGTAGTTTTTGAATTATTTTGTGGTGGCTTTGATTCTTGCCAGTATGTAGTGTTTGTTTGAGGTAATGCTGTGTAGCTAATTTCTGTTTTCTTATTAATATTAGAATTGGAGTGTTGTAGTATATGGGCTGTTATTATATCCTAGGGGTTCTATTTATTTGGTTTGATTGTTTTCTAGTTATGGATAATTTTTCTCAAAAAACCATTTTCAGAATTTCAGGCGTGACACAAAAGAACACTCAGATTGCTGGAAGGGAAACGTGTGCCCAGATTGTCTCGAAGCAGTGCTGCTGTCGGTTCTCGTTCAGTCGTGTCTTCTGAAAATGAGACTGTTGTATTCATTGCGCTGTGCTAAACACTTGTCATTCTCCCAATGCCAGGAAACAGATGAAGCTTGAAGAAAGAGGAAGGAATTTGGAAGCGTACAAACAAGCTGAGAAGAGGTTCAGAGATCAGGGTGCTCACTGGCAGCAGGGGCTGGGGTTAGGGCTGAGCAGGAGCAAAGCCGGAGCACATCAACCTCACCTCGTGTTTTCTCGGGGGCTTTATGGCCCTGGCAAGAGAGAGATGTTCACTGACGAGTCCCAGGCCGAGCCGTGAGCACAGCATGTTGTGTTGGAGCTGGGGGTTTTTTTTGAGACGTTCAGCAGCCACACTCTCTAGTCA
This sequence comes from Sturnus vulgaris, assembly GCF_052056855.1. Lineage (NCBI taxonomy): Eukaryota > Metazoa > Chordata > Aves > Passeriformes > Sturnidae > Sturnus > Sturnus vulgaris. The sequence continues at coordinate 65,463 of NW_028276613.1, forward strand.
AGAGTCCTGAGGTTTGTTGCTGCTCCACTTTCATCCTCATATCCAGCTTCCAGCCCTTTTCTTCTCTCTGTCCAGTGTGTCTTTTGTGTTCCTTTCTTGTCCTGTGTGCTCCCCATCCCATTCCCGTTCCCTACGGAGGGGGAGGGTGTGGAGACTGGGGGCTCCGACGTGGTTTGGGGCACCCCAAGGTCCCTGGGAAAGGGAGCCGGGCTGCGCTGGAGGAGCAGGTGAGTCGGGCATGGGGGGGGGGGGGGGGGGGGGTCGGGTCATGCTGGGTGCCAGAACATTGAGAGGGAGGGGTGGGTGCAGAATGCATGAAAAACAGAACCATAAAAAATAGCTAAATATAGTCTAAAAGGAATGTTTAAATGCTTTTTATTTGGGTAGAGGCACGGTTTTTATAGCTAATATAAAAATAAAATATAAAGAATAGAACTAGATTGGTATACATGTAAAATATAATGAAATCTAAGTAGCAAATATCTATGAAAAATCTAGTGTATAACAGAAATAATGCAAATATAAGAATATGTATAAATATAAAATAGAGCTATGAGAATGGTAATAAGAATGGGGTAAAACATCAGTGAGAAATGGAAAAAAACCACATGAAAAATGGTGGGAAAATCAGTGAGAAATGGAGAAAAATCAGTGAAAAACGGGGGGGGAATCTTTGAAAAATGGGGGAAAAAATCAGTGAGAAATGGGGGAAAAAAAATCCATGAAAAATGGGGGAATAAATCAGTGAGAAACGGGGAAAAGTGGGGGAAAAATAATTGAGAAATGGGGAAAAAATCAGTGAGAAATGGGGGAAAAGTCGATGAAAAATGGGGGAATATTCAGTGAGAAATGGGGGGGGGGGGGGGAATCAGTGAGAAATGGGGAAAAAATCCATGGAAAACAGGCAAACAATCCATGGGCAATGGCGGGAACAGAGCGAGCTGTTGTCGCTCGTGCTGTGGTGGCCGATGCTGTGGGGAAAAAATAAGTGAAAAATGGGGGCAATAATCAGTGATGAATGGGGAGAAAATCAGTGATTAATGGGCGGAAAAATGCATGAAAAATGGAAGGAAAAATTCAGAGAGAAATGGGGGCAAATATCAGTGATAAATGGGGAAAAAAATCAGTGATTAATGGGGGGAAAAATGCATGGAAAATGGGGGGAAAATTCAGAGAGAAATGGGGGCAAAAATCAGTGAGCAATGGGGGGGAAAATCGGGAAATATCCATGGAAAAATGGGGGGAAAAAATCAGTGAGAAATGGGGGAAAAAATCAGTGAGAAATGGGGGAAACATCATGGTGAAATGGGGAAAAAAAATCTTTGATAAATTGGGGAAACAAATCATTGAGAAATGGGGGAAAAAAATCAGTGAGAAATGGGGAAAATATGGGAAAAAATCCACGAAAATTGCGGGAAAAAAATGCATGAAAAATTGGGGAAAAATCAGTAAGAAATGGGGGAAAAAATCCATGAAAAATGGCGGGAAAAATCAGATCGGCGATCGATAGCTAATGCGTGCCTATGGATTAGATCGGCGATCGATTGATCACGACTACCGATCGATTATATCGGCGTTCGATTGCTAATGCCTGCCGATCGATTAGATCGGCGATCGATTGCTAATGCCTGCCGATCGATTAGATCGGCGATCGATTGATCGCGCCTGCCGATCGATTCGATCGGCGCTCGATTGCTAATGCCTGCCGATCGATTAGATCGGCGATCGATTGATCGCGCCTGCCGATCGATTAGATCGGCGATCGATTGCTAATGCCTGCCGATCGATTATATCGGCGATCGATTGCTAATGCCTGCCGATCGATTAGATCGGCGATCGATTGATCGCGCCTGCCGATCGATTAGATCGGCGATCGATCGATCGCGCCTGCCGATCGATTATATCGGCGTTCGATTGCTAATGCCTGCCGATCGATTAGATCTGCGATCGATTGCTAATACCTGCCGATCGATTAGATCGGCGATCGATTGATCGTGCCTGCCGATCGATTATATCGGCGGTCGATTGATCGTGCCTGCCGATGGATTCGATCGGCGATCGATTGATCGTGCCTGCCGATCGATTATATCGGCGGTCGATTGATCGCGCCTGCCGATCGATTAGATCGGCGATCGATTGATCGCGCCTGCCGATCGATTAGATCGGCGATCGATTGCTAATGCCTGCTGATCGATTATATCGGCGATCGATTGCCAATGCCTGCCGATCGATCAGATCGGCGATCGATTGATCGTGCCTGCCAATCGATTAGATCGGCGATCGATTGCTAATGCCTGCCGATCGATTAGATCGGCGATCGATTGATCGCGCCTGCCGATCGATTAGATCGGCGATCGATTGCTAATGCCTGCCGATCGATTAGATCGGCGATCGATTGATCGCGCCTGCCGATCGATTAGATCGGCGATCGATTGCTAATGCCTGCCGATCGATTAGATCGGCGATCGATTGATCGCGCCTGCCGATCGATTGCTAATGCACACTATTTGCACACTCCTTGCACACCCTTTGCACTCATACAGAGGCAGGAGGTTTGTCAGTTCTGGTCGGGGTTTTTTGGGGCGTTCATTCCGGGGGATTTCCTCAAGGATTGGGACACTCCTTGATTCCATCCCTTGCCTGTCTCCCAAGCGCCACCCTGTGGGCAGAGCGCGGTACTGCGCGCCTGCCTCTCCCAAGATGGCGGCTCGGGTGTCGCTCCCCGACCTTCTAACTCTGGCTGCAAAAGGAGGGGGGCACAGCAAGGAGCCCGCTCGCTCTAGTGGGATGCCTGCGCACGACGCCGACACCGATCCCACGGGTGCGATTTTCGGCGGCGTTTCCAATCGTGCGGACATCTCCTTCAGCCCGCTTCGGCCCGGGGGAGAGGGGCGGGGCCGCCAGCGATGGTCCCGGCGCAGCCCGGGCAGGCTCGGGGCGGAGCCGGGGCTTGGCGAGGCGGGGCACGGAGGTCCCGGGGACGGGACCGGGCGGGGCCGGGGCGGTGCTTTAGGGGCGGTCCCCAGTGGTCCCGGGCGGCACCGGGGGCGGGGCCGGGTGATCCCGGAGCGGTACCGAGCTGTGCTGGGGACGGTGCTGCAGGGGCGGTGCCGGGCCCGCCTCAGGGTGATTGAATGCCCAGAAATCGCCTCCTCTGCCCCGTGCTCACACTGAGCTGCGGGCTGCAGCGTGCTGTCGGAGCTCCGCACACAGCACGGATTTGGGCTTCCCCTCCTCTCAAACCCTCTCCCCCTTCTTCCTCCTCCTCATCTTCCTCTTTGTCCTCTGTCACTGCTGAGGCTCTGGAAAGAACTGAAATTCTGCAGGGAGAGATGTCCTCTCGTGGCCCCAGGGACTGCCTCGGCACGGGCCACGAGCGCCTCCGGCCCCTGCCTTCTCCTGCTTGAAAAGATCACCTGGAGCCCGAGCTCGGGGGTGTGAAATCAGCTGAAATCCAGGTAACTCTGTCAAGTGCCCCCCAGGGACATCGGCGGGGCTGGGGGATGAGGGTTTGAAACAGCAAATTCTTTGGAATATACACCTGTCCCTGTGCCGATGCTGCTGAGCTTCCTGCCACAGTATATCCCCACTCCATGAGGCGCTGTGAGGTTATGGCAGTGGGAATTGAGCAGGGAATTCGGGGCTATGGGCATAATTCACGGGAGCTCGCAAAGCTGACAGCCAACCCCAAATCGGGGCACAGCACAGAGAACAATCTGTGTGCTGCCCTGTCAGCTCAAGCTCCTGGGCTGGGAAGTATTGGGAGTTAAATGTATGGAATTACACAAATCACAGCAACTGGCATCACCCAGAGGGACAATCCAAGGCCCAAACAATTCCTCCACAGTCCACTCTGGGAAAAACACCCTGTGCCTGCCAGGAGCTCTGACCCTGCTTTTCCTACCAGCTCCTGAGCAGTGTCAGGGCCACCACGACGCCTTTAAAATCCAGATAAACCCCAAATCCTACACAGTGATTAATCCAAAGAAAGTACTGAATTGTTGTCATTAAAAGCTCAAAACTCATTAAGAATTCTATGACAACAGTGTAATGGACTCCCAGGAACCTCATGAATGCTCTCAGTTTCATTTTTGTGTATTTTTACTCCCTCATTTGGCAGCTTGTAAAACTTATCCTGGAATTCAGAGGTCAAGCAGGATCGACTTTGGATTGACCTTCACCTCTGTTCCCACTTTGTGCAAACACAACTCGTGCCCAGGTGGGTGAACTCATCACCTCAGCTTTTCACTCCAGAGTATCCCCTCCTTATTTCCCTGTAGATGAACTCAGATCCACTCCTCACCTCCACTGGTCATCCAAGCGTCCATTCTGTTCCCCACAGGCCCTGGTGGCCCCGGGGAGCTCCCTTGGCCTTTCTCCTGCCCCTCTGCAGCCCGAGGTCGCTACACAAACAGTTCTTGTGTCCCCTCTAAATGACCCCGGGTTTTCTGCTCAATGAATGGCATGACCCGTGCCCACTGCTCATGATTCACCTAACCAAAATCAAGAGCAAATGTTGCTTGGGCTTTAAGAACTTGAAATAACTCTGAAGCAAAAGAAATCACCTTTTTCTTCTGGTTTTTATTTTTATTTTTTCATTTAAGATGCTGGACTTGCCTCTGTGGATGTGTGCTGAGCTCTCACTGCAGGGGACTGTCAGGCCTGAATGGCTGTGAGTTCGTGTTCTTCTCAGTAGGGAATCAGAAATTATTCTTAGACCATAGAATTGTTTTCTGAAACCTTTCCCCTTTCCTCTTTGTGCCTTTGAATTTTTCAGCTGTTCCCTGTTGTCACTTCCCCTGCCTGACTTCTGTGCAGCTCCTAGCTGGGAAAAACTGGGAAAACTTAGGGGGTACAGAGGTGGAATTTTTGGCTGGATTTTTCTAACATTTCTAATTTTGCTGAACTTATTTCCCCAGTGAGAAGAGCACGAACTCACAGCCATGCAGGCCTGACAGTCACTGCGGGAAATCTGACACAGTATTAATAAGTAACCTTTCCTGAGAGCAGTCACCACCCCAGTCCTCCAGCCTTGTCAAATGTTTGCAATGAATGGAGCCAAGTTCTAATCCTTAATCTAAATTTATGTCAGCTTTTGTTAGAAAGATACCGGACAGTAAATCATACAAGAGAATTTAAAAATTGCACAAAGAATAACAGGCCCAGACCAAACCCAACCACCCCCATCACCGCTCCACCCCAATTTTGGGAGAAACAGTGATACAGTTTATAAATACTCTCCTTCCACACTATTCAGTCCTTCACCGCACATCCCCAGAGAGGAGTCCCTCAGACCTTGCTCCCCTGAACACCAGGAGAGCTGGAGTTTCACCCAGATCCCACATTCCCATGGCAGTTAATCCCAGCAGGGAGGCAAAGAGGAACCCTGCATCCTCTGACATAGCCCGCAGCACGGGCAGCACCAGGAGCCCTCCAGGCTCAGACCTCTGGTGCTGAAGCCTCTGGGCTTTGGCTGATCAAACACCACAGCTCTTGGCAAAGATGGCAGGAGAGTCGTGATTCTTCCTGTCCTGAAAGAGAGGAGGAAAAGAAAATTAAGTCGACTGCAGAAGGATTCCAGCTCTCAACTTCTGCTCTGATTCCTCACTCTGGGGTTTTATCCATGACAAGTGACACCAATTCAGAGTGCCCTTTTCCAGCATTTTTATTCCTAACTATTTCAGACATTAAAAGGATGCTCATTTCTCTTATTGTATTCTTTGCTTAATTTTATTAGAGGCATTTTCATCCCAGACCCCACTTGTCAGTTCTTCAATCCTTTAGCACTGGACTTGGCACAAAGGGATACCCGTGGTGCTGCATCACAAGAAATCCCAAAGAGAAACCCCTTCCAAACCTGACGGAGAAAGCTTTCAAGGCACTCCAGAACACAGACAGCTTTTCCTGCCTTGTCAGGCCACACCAATTCTGTCCCATCCACCTGAACTGTGCAGGTGAGGAAAAGGCTTTCCTTGCTCCTCGGGAATCACTGTCTGAGACCACAGATGTCCATCCTGGGCAGCACCTGGAAACAACGTGGGAAAGGCAAAATGAGAGTGTTTTCTATCAGAAAATTACTACTACTAATAAAAATAACAATCAGAACTTCTGGACAAATTTAGTAACATCACTTTGATATGAGAAATACAGGCCATGCCCATCCTTGTAGCCCAGGTGAAAACAGGAAGGAGAACTAGAGGAAAAGCAGAGTCCCTTATTTGATCTCTGGACACAAACGGAGGCCTTTTCCCTGTGAAACCAAACTCACCCTTCCAGGGTTCCTGAGATCAGCTACGAGGAGGCTTTTGGCACTCCAAGAGCAGCTGGGTCACAGCTGGATGCGGCTTGGGTCTGGGAGACACCGTGCTCCTTCTGGAATTATAGCACGCAAATGCCTGCTCCTGGCCCCAGGCCCGGAGATAAAATCGGTGGGGTTTTTCCCTGTGCAACATTGTTCACCCCTCCCAGGTTCCTGAGATCTGCACAGAGGAGGCTTTGGGCACCCCAAAGGCAGCCAGGGTTACAGGTGGGGGCAGCTTGGGGCTGGGAGAAATCCTCATCCATTTGGAATTTTATCAGGCAGAAACCTGGCTGGGTGCACAGGTCTCTGGACACGACCAGTGGCCCTTTCCCCTGTGAAACAAAACTCACCCTGCCAGGCTCCTGAGACCACTTAGGAGGAGGGGTTTGACTCTCCAAGAGCAGTCGCAACGAGAGATGCTCACACAGAAGGCCATGCAGAAGAGGAAACGAGCGCACCCGCAGCCCCCCAAGGCGCGCCCCAACGCCCCAGACCCGGCACTGCCAGCTCGGGCAGTCCCATAAAGCATCCCCCGCCTCCGCAGCGGCGGGACAGGCGGGGCCCGGGGTCCCGAGGAAACCGAGCGTGCCCGGAGGCGCGGCAGGACGGCAGCGCAGCGCCGCCTGGCGGCGGAGCAGGAGAGCAGCGCCGGGCCCCATGGCAGTATCGGTACCCGTGCGCCCCCTGCTGTCCGCGGCGATGCAGCGCCCGATGCCGAGTTCCACGCCCGTGTCGCCGAGGGAGAGGGGCACCGCTGGCTGGGGCCTCCCCGCCGACACGGACAGAAGCCGAAGCAGAAGCCCCCGGTGCCATTGGCGGCCCCTACCCAGCGGGCCGGGCTCCGCCGGGCCCGCGGCCCCGCGCGGTATCGGGTCGGCCCGCTCCCGTCTTCGTCGCACCCGGCCCTGCTCCTGGCATGAAGCGCGTCACCGCCCCGCGCCGTCCCGCCCCCCGCGCGTCATCGCGTGCGTTCGGCGGCCCGCCCCGGGGGCGGTGCCGGGGGCGCTACCCGGGGCGGTGCCGGGGCAGTGCCGGGGGCGGCACCGGGGGCGGTGCCGGGGCGGTGCCGGGGGCGTTCCCGGTCGCCGTGCCGGGGTAGCCCGGGGAGCGGTTCCGGGAGCGGTTCGGGGGGCGGTGCCGATTGCAGTCCCGGTCACTGTCCCCAGTCCCCGTCCCCAGTCCTGGTCCCGGTCCCAGTCCCCGGTTCCGGTCCCCGATCCTGGTCCCAGTCCCAGTTCCCCGTCCCGGAACCCGATCACGGTCCTGGTCCCAGTCCCCAATCCCGGTCCCGGTCCCTGTCTCCAGTCCCCGTCCCCGATCCCGGTTCCGGTCCCTGTCCCAGGTCCCCGTCCGCGATCCCGGTCCCTGTCCCATTTCCCCGTCCCGGTCCCCGATCCCAATCCCGGTCCACGTCCCCGATCCCGATTTTTCCCCCCCTTTCACACTGATTTTTCCCCCGATTTATCAATGATTTTTTTCCCCATTTTTTCCCATTTCTCACTGATATTTTCCCCCATTTTTCAGGGATTTTTTTCCCCATTTCTCACTGATTTTTTTCCCCATTCTTCATGGAGTTTCCCCCCCGTTTTTCACTGATTTTTCCCCATTTCTCACTGACTTTTTCCCCATTTTCCCCCATTTCTCACTGATATTTTCCCCCATTTTTCATGGATTTTTTCCAGATTTATCCCCATTTCCCACTGATTTTTCCCCATTTTTCATGGACTTTTCCCCCCCGTTTCTTACTTATGTTTTTCCCCGATTTCTCATTGATTTCCCCCCCCCCCATTTCGCACTGATTTTTTACCCATTTTTCCCCATTTCTCACTGATTTCTTTCGCCATTTTTCATGGAATTTCCCCACCCATTTCTAACGGATTTTTTCCCCCACTTTTCCCCATTTCTCACTGATTTTTCCCCCCATTCTTCAGGGATTTTTTTCCCCATTTCTCACTGATTTTCCCCCCCATTCTTCATGATTTACAGGATACTCTATCGTGAATGGAAAGCAATTAAAGGAAGGGGGGAGGTTACCAGCCACCTGGTCAGCTCAGACAGCAGAGCTGCACACGCTTGTGAGAGCCTGTGAATTATAGCAGGACAAGACATTAAATATATTTACTGATTCTAAATATGCATATGCGGTAATACATGCATTTGGAAAACTATGGGGAAAAAAAGAGGTTTATTAAGCTGCAGAAGAAAGAAGAAAAAAATTGGTTTACAAGGGATGGCAAGCAGTGGATACCAAAAGCTCTAGCCTTACAATTGTTAAAACAACTTCATTAAAGGAGTCGTTCTGTGCCTTCTTTGGGGTGAGGAAAAAAGGCTGAGGGGGGCTCCGACGTGGTTTGGGGCACCCCAAGGTCCCTGGGAGAGGGAGCCGGGCTGCGCTGGAGGAGCAGGTGAGTCGGGCATGGCGGGGGGTCATGGTGGGTGCCAGAACATTGAGAGGGAGGGGTGGGTGTAGAATGCATGAAAAACAGAACCTTAAAAAATAGCTAAATATAGTCTAAAAGGAATGTTTTATTGGCTTGTGTTTGGATAGAGGTAGGGTTTTTTTATAGATACTGTAAATAGAAAAGATAAAGAATAAAAATATAGAAGCAAATATAAGAAACCAATATATAAATATATTACATTACATTATATTATGTTATGAAAATAGAAATATATAAATATTCAGACTTTAAAAGGAATGTTTTATTGGTTTTTATTTGGTTAGAGGAGGGTTTTTTGAAAATAATATAGGCAAAAATATACAAATATGCAAAAATAGATACTGACATAAAATTATTATAACTATATATGCATATATATATGTAAGTATAAATCTATAGAAATAAATATAAATATAAAATACATGTATGTAGTATGTAATAGAAATAATTTATCGATTTTAATATGTTATATTAAATAGTATGTTATAATAGAATGTAAATAGCATCTAGTATATTAATATACTAGTAAAAACTACATTAAATAGTATATAAATATAGAATACACAATATAGACATATAAATCTACAGATATAAATATGAAAACTAAATAGAAAAATATATTCAAATATAATTTAAAATAATCGAGTTTTTTGTTTCTATTTGGTTAGAGGCAGAGCTTTTAAGGAAATAATATTAAAAACTATGAACCTCCAAATATAGATGGATATAGATAAAATAGAAATAACATTAGTAATATAAATCTATGTATATAATGAATAATAAAATAATATTGTATATATGATAAATAGAATAGCAATTAAATTGAATATATGCAATATGTCTAGATTATGACTATAAATTAAAAATTAAAAAATAGATGATTTCTATATATAAAAGGTTTTTTTTTTCATTTGGTCAGAGGCAGGGCATTTTTAGTTTGGGTCGGGGTTTTTTTGGGGCGTTCATTGAGAGGATTTTATGACGGGTGGGGACTCTGGTGCTTGGAACTCTCTCCCTTCTCTGGCTGTCCCTGACAGGGCGGCAGTGCCGGGCTGAGTTGGGCGGCAGTGCTGCCGCCGTGTGGACACGGGCGGGTACTGCACCGTGCCCCTCTCAGTATGGCGGAAGGGCCCGCGGGCCGGGACCCAGCCCTGCGGCAGCGCTCAAGATGGCGGCCTCTCTAGGACCCCGGAGGATAGGGGTCTACGTAAAACGCCTGCCCGCGCCCGCCGGCGCCCTCACGCCCGCGGCACCGCGGACCGCGCGGCCGTTGTCGGCACGCTCTGAAACGTGCGGGAAAATTGGCGGCGAGCGGATCGGCGTCGGCGATGTAATCAGGCATCTTATGCCTACACACCGGGGTCCTGATTTTTTCCCGCCCTTTCTGCCGCCATTTTGGGAAGGTCAGGCGGGGTGCCCCCCGAGCCGCCATTTTGAGAGTGCGGACACGCTCAAGATAGCGGCCTCTCTAGGACCCCGGCGGATAGGGGTCTACGTAAAACGCCTGCCCGCGCCCGCCGGCGCCCTCACGCCCGCGGCACCGCGGACCGCGCGGCCGTTGTCGGCACGCTCTGAAACGTCCGGGAAAATTGGCGGCGAGCGGATCGGCGTCGGCGATGTAATCAGGCATCTTATGCCTACACACCGGGGTCCTGATTTTTTCCCGCCCTTTCTGCCGCCATTTTGGGAAGGTCAGGCGGGGTGCCGCCCGAGCCGCCATTTTGAGAGTGCGGACACGCTCAAGATGGCGGCCTCTCTAGGACCCCGGCGGATAGGCGTTTACATAAAACGCCTGTCCGCGCCCGCCGGCGCCCTCACGCCCGCGGCACCGGGGACCGCGCGGCCGTTGTCGGCACGCTCTGACACGTCCGGGAAAATTGTCGGCGAGCGGATCGGCGTCGGCGATGTAATCAGGCATCTTATGCCTACACACCGGGGTCCTGATTTTTTCCCGCCCTTTCTGCCGCCATTTTTGGCAGGTCAGCCGGGGTGCCGCCCGAGCCGCCATTTTGAGAGTGCGGACACACTCAAGATGGCGGCCTCTCTAGGACCCCGGCGGATAGGCGTCTACATAAAACGCCTGTCCGCGCTCGCCGGCGCCCTCACGCCCGCGGCACCGCGGACTGCGCGGCCGTTGTCGGCACGCTCTGAAACATCCGGGAAAATTGGCGGCGAGCGGATCGGCGTCGGCGATGTAATCAGGCATCTTATGCCTACACACCGGGGTCCTGATTTTTTCCCGCCCTTTCTGCCGCCATTTTTGGCAGGTCAGCCGGGGTGCCGCCCGAGGCGCCATTTTGAGAGTCCCGACACGCTCAAAATGGCGGCCTCTCTAGGACCCCGGCGGATAGGCGTTTACATAAAACGCCTGCCCGCGTTCGCCGGCATAAAAATAAATATGCATAAATATAAACATAGACATAAACATGCACAAACGTTAACCTGCATAGATATAAACATAAACATAAACATAAACATAAACATAAACATGCAAAACAATAATAATAAATATAAATAGAAATAGAAATAGAAATACAAACATTAATAAAATCAGTGAGAAAGGGGGTAAAATCAGTGAGAAATGGGGGGGAAAAACCATGAAAAATGATGGAAAAATCAGAGAGAAATGGGGAAAAATCGGTGAGGAATGGGGAAAAAGATCAACGAAAAATTGGGAAAAATCAGTCAGAAGTGGGGGATAAAAATCAGTGAGAAATGGGGGGAAAAGTCGGTGAGAAATGGGGAAAAAATCAGTGATTAATGGGCGGGAAAATGCATGAAAAATGGGGGGAATAATTCAGAGAGAAATGGGGGCAAATATCAGTGAGAAATGGGGGGGAAAATCAGGAAATATCCATGAAAATTGGGGGAAACATCCATGAAAAATGGCGGAAAAAATCAATGAAAAATGGCGGAAAAAATCAGTGAGAAATGGGGAAAAATGGGGAAAAAGGAGTGATAAATGGGGGAAAAAATCAGTGAGAAATGGGGAAAAATGGGGAAAAAATCCACGAAAAATGGGTGGAAAAATCCATGAAAAATCAACGGAAAAATCAGTGAGAAATGGGGAAAACATCATGGTGAAATGGGGCAAAAATCAGAGAGAAATGGGGAAAAATCATTGAAAAATGGGGGATAAAAATCAGTGAGAAATGGGGGGAAAATGGGGAAAAACATCAGTGAGAAATGGGGAAAAAAAATCTTTGATAAATTGGGGCAAAAATCATTGAGAAATGGGGAAAATAATCAGTGAGAAATGGGGAAAATTTGGGAAAAATCCAGGAAAATTGCGGGAAAAAATGCTTGAAAAATTGGGGAAAAAATCCGAGAGAAAATCCCCGGGAATCCCCGGGAAAATCCCCCCGGAATCCCCGAGAAAATCCCCCGGAATTCCCCGGGAAAATCCCCCCGGAATCCCCTGGAAAATCCCCCTGAATTCCCCGAGAAACTCATCCCGGAATCCCCGTGATAATCCGTCCGCTATCCCCGAGAAAATCCCCCAGGAATCCCCCAGAAAATCTCCCCGAAATCCCCGGGATAATCTCCCCGGAATCCCCGAGAAAATCCGCCCCGAATCCCCTGGAAGATTCCCCCGGAATCCCCGAGAAAATCCCTCGGAATTCCCCGGGAAAATCAACCCGGAATCCCCGAGAAAATCCCCCGGAATCCCCGGGAAAATCCCCCAGGAAAATCCCCGGGATAATCACCCCGGAATCCCCTGGAAAATCCCCTAGGAATCCCCGGGAAAATCCCCCCGGAATCCCCCAGAAAATCCCCCCGGAATACTCTGCAATATCCCCCCGGAATCCCCTGGATAATCCCCCCGGAATCCCCTGGATAATCCCCCCGGAATCCCCGATAAAATCCCCCTGGAATCTCCAGGAAAATGCCCCGGGAATACGTGAGAAAATCTTCCCGGAATCCCCGAGAAAATCCCCCCGGAATCCCGTGGAAAATCCCCCCTGAATCCCCGAGAAAATCCCCCCGGAATCCCCGAGAAAATCCCCCCGGATTCCCCTGAAAATCCCTCGGAATTCCCCGGGAAAATCCTCCCGGAATCCAAGAGAAAATCCTCCCGGAATCCACGAGAAAATCCGCCCGGAATCCCCGGGAAAATCCTCCAGAAATCCCCGAGAAAATCCCCCGGAGTCCCCGGGAAAATCAACCCGGAATCGCCGGGAAAATCCCCCCAGAATCCCCGAGAAAATCCCCCGGAATTCCCCTAGAAAATCCCCCCGGACTTCCCGAGAAATTTCCCCCGGAATCCGCGAGAAAATCCCCCGGAATCCACGCGAAAATCCCCCAGAAATCCCTGTGAAAGCCCCCCCGGAATCCCCAAGAAAATCTCCCCGGAATCCCCGAGAAAATTCGCCCGTAATACTCGGGAAAATATGCCCGGAATCCCCTGGAAAAACCCCCCGGAATCCCCTGGATAATCCCCCCGGAATCCCCGATAAAATCCCCCTGGAATCTCCAGGAAAATGCCCCGGGAATACGCGAGAAAATCCCCCCGGAATCCCCTGGAAAATCCCCCCTGAATCCCCGAGAAAAACCCCCCTGAATCCCCGAGAAAATCCCCCCGGATTCCCCTGAAAATCCCTCGGAATCCCCGGGCAAATCTCCCCGGACTCCCCGAGAAAATCCCCCCGGAATTCCCCGGGAAAATCCCCCCGGAATCCCCGAGAAAATCCCCTAGAATTCCCCGGGATAATCCCCCCGGAATCCCCGAGAAAATCCCCCCGCAATCGCCGAGAAAATCCCCCCGGAATCGCCGGAATAATCCCCTGGAATTCCCCGGGAAAATCATCCCGGAATCCCCGAGAATATCCCCCCGGTATCGCCGAGAAAACCCCCCCGGAATTCCTCGTAAAATCCCCCCGGAATCCCCGGGAAAATCCCTCCGGACTCCCCGAAAAAATCCCCCGGAATCCCCGAGAAAATCCCCCGGAATTTCCCGGGAAAATCACCCCGGAATCCCCGAGAAAATTCTCCCGAAATACTCGGCAAAATCCCCCAGGAATCCACGGAAAATTCCCCGGAATCCAGGAGAAAATACCCCGGAATCCCCATGAAAATCCCCCCGGAATCTCCGAGAAAATCCCCCGGAATCCCCGCGAATATCCCCCCGGAATCCCCGGGAAAATCCCCATGAATTCCCCGGGAAAATAATCTCGGAATCCCCGAGAAAATCTCCCCGGAATCACCGAGATAATGGCCCCGGAATACCCGAGAACATCCCCCGGAATTGCCCGAGAAAATCATCCCGTAATCCCCGAGGAAATCCCCCCGGAACACTCGGGAAAATCCCCCCGGAATTCCTCGTAAAATCACCCCGGATACCCCGGGAAAATCCCTCCGGAATCCCCCGAAAAATTCCCCCCGGAATACTCGGGAAAATCCCCCCGGAATCCCCGAGAAAATCCACCCGGAATCCCCTGGAAAATCCACCGGGAATTCCCCGGGAAATTCCTCGCTGAAACCCCTGGAAAATCCCCCCGGAATCCCGGAGAAAATCCCCCCGGAATTCCCCGGGAATATCCCCTCGGAATCCCCGGGAAAATCCCCCCGGACTCCCCGAAAAAATCCCCCCGGAATACTCGGGAAAATCCCCCCGGAATACTCGGGAAAATCCTCCCGGAATTCCCGAGAAAATCCCCCGGAATTCCCGAGAAAATCCCCCGGAATTCCCTGAGAAAATCGCCCCGGAATCCCAGTGAAAATCCCCCCGGAATCCCCGTGAAAATCCCCCCGGAATCCCCGGGAAAATCCCCCAGGAATCCCCTGGAAAATCCCCCAGGTATCCCCGATAAAATCCCCCTGGAATCCCTGGAAAATCCCCCTGGAATCGCGGGGAAAAAGCCCCCCCGCATTTCCCGGGAAAAATCCCCCCGGAATCCCCGATAAAATCTCCCCGGAATCCCTGAGAAAATCCCCCCGGAATCCGCGAGAAAATATGCCCAGAATCCCCGATAAAATCCCCCCGGAATCCCCGGGAATATCCCCCAGGAATCCCCGATAAAATCCCCCCGGAATCCCCCAGAAATTCCCCCCGGAATCCCCGACAAAATCCCCCCGGAATTCCCGACAAAATCCTCCCGGAATCCCCAGAAAATCCCCCCGGAATCCCCGGAAAATCCCCGCGGAATTCCGGTCCATTTCTGTAGGAGAATAGTTTGTAAGGATAGTGCAGAAGGCACTAGTTGCCAACGAGTTACAGCTGTACTGATTAGCAAGGAGTGGAAACAGCCTTGCCTGCCCAGTGAGGCTGGTTGTTATAAAAGCGTGGGTCAGCTGGCTGCCAGTTTCACTAAGCACAGCTCCAGCTGGAGGTGCAGAGCCTGCTGCAGTGTGGGCTGGAGCCTGCTGGCTGTGCTGCGAGGAGGAAGGGACACGTGGCCGTGCAAGGGATGGACAAGGTGAGAGGATGCTGTGTGTGGGACAGACAGGCTCAGGTGGCTGGGGAAGGGACAGGCTGGGGTTTAGCCAGTCGTACAGAGGAGAGGAGGAGTCGGGGCTGTGTGGAGCTGCCTGTGAGAAAAGGAGTCAGAGTTGCCTCAAAGAAATCTGTGGAGAGAAGGCATGAAAAGTGTGTAATGAAAGACTAATGTTGGTGCCTGTCATGTCTGTCTTGATATAATTGCTACACGTTTTCTCTGAATGCTTGAATTTAGACATAAAATGAAAACTTTCTTGTAAGAAAGGAATGCATTTCTCACCAAAGTGGTGTAGGGTGGGGGATCACAACTCACAGATGGCCTGGAAGCGGAACGGCCACAGGGGTTACTGTAACTGGGCCTCCAGTACCAAAGCCCCAGTGGGTTTAAAGGCTAGAGCTGGGCTGGGATTAGCACGGGCTATGCAGCTGGGCTCATGCACAGGTCTGTCAGCACTCCTACCCGAGGACAGTCCCTCACCTAGGGAGAGGTTCTAGGCCTGGAGATGAGGCTGAGTTTGGGAAGGGTGATGAGGACATGGTTAGGGAGGGATGTAAATGCATATCAAAAGACTTAATTTTGAGGGGTGGCAAGCATTAGCTATAAACCAGTCAGTATTTACAGCTAAAGGCTGGAGGTGGGGGCTGTCTGAGGAGGACAGGACTGTTTAAGGCTGAAGTTGGAAGAGAAACCTTGGTGAAGCTTTTGCGTTAGAAACGGCCTCACCTGCCAAATCAGATTTTTGTCTTCAGGATTGCATGAGTGAGGATGCCACAGCCAAGGAAAAGGTTCAGGTTTGGGAGGCAAAGGCGAGTTAGGCAGGGCTGCAGGGCTGGGGCTTGGCTGTTTCCATACTGCTCAGGGCAGCAAAGGGTAGCTGGCTCACTGGGCCTTGGATCTAGAACTCTTTCTGGAACAAGGTGGAGAGCTGAGGTTCATGCAAGGAAGGGGCCAGGAATTCTTTGTCTGACTGGAAAATGCCAGAGGGGCAGTGTGTGACTCGGATAGGATGATATGTTCGTCTGGCGAGAGTCACAAAAGAATATTTTGTTTTACTGATAACTGGGCAGCTCAGAAGTTACTACTTGACTTAGTTGCTGCTCCCATCTGTTGCACACATAAACAGAGCAAAGCAGACGAATTCTCTCGGAGCCTGAGGTCTTTGACTGGCCCTCCAAAAATGCTGCCCGCTAAAAAACAGACGTGGGGGAGGAAAGTTGTCAGATACAATAGAGCAAGAAAAGGACACGGGCTTCAAAGTGCCCTCCAGCAGACCATGGAAGTGACGTGTCTGGAAGTGAAACCAGCAGTCTGCTTCCCCAGCCTCCTGGAAGCCTCTAACAGCTACACAGGCAGTGAGGGGAGAGAACAATTCAACCTAAAAATAATTTTCAGTAGCGTTCTGCACTGCTGTTAAAAATACTGCAACCAGGGAATGTGGTGTGGTGATAACTATTAGGCCTGTAAGTCTGGTAACTGGGGCTTTTAGCTCAAACATCTCGGTATGGCTACTTTGAGCCTTGTAAAAGCTGCGTTAAGTCCAATTTCTTGGGTAGTTCTACTAGCTCTAGCCTTGCTTTTCATCCCCTCAGTAACAAAGCAACTCCCTCTCGAGAATGTTATTTACTTTCCATATGATGTGCCTACCAATTTCTGGAATTGCAAATGTCTTTGGATACATGCGTAAATTGAAGTTTCAAGAAAGCTGTCAAGCTAAAACAAAGGCTTGCCATAATGCAGAAGAAAATGTTTTATGGAAGAACTGAGAGGTCCCTACCTGGGCATAGAATTTGCTATACGAAGATGTGTTCCAAACGGATCTGCCATCTAAACAAGCAGAAAAATAGTTGGAATGTAGTGAGTTCAATTTAACTATTGCTAGAAATAGGAATTATTAGCAGAGCTTGGAGCATGATATCACTAGCAGCAGTAAGACGCTTTTAGCTTGCTTCTCATCAATTACTTGTAAAAAGCATTTGTACCTAGTGTGTAGCAATTAATATTTCCCCATTTTCTTCCCCCCCGCCCCCCAGTCTCAGGTACTCCTTTTATTTTACCCTTTTCTGTCTTGTAACATCACCTTCCTTTATTTTATTCTATCTTCTGTTCTCAGAACATCGCAGCATCCTCTGTCAATGTGAAAGCATTTGTTCATCCTGTCTTGGAATGGCTGTCAATGTTGCCCTCTTCTGGATCACTTTTTTTTTTTTTTTTTTTTTTTTTTTTTTTTTTTTTAACAATATGTTGCTAAATGTCAGGAAAATTAATCCACAAACACCAGCGGTTTATGTCCAAAAAGGAAACGGAGGAGTCCTTTTTGCTTTATTCGAATAAAGGGAGAGGCCATGGGACATTCCCCTGGGATCTCTCCAATTTTTGGAGGACGCAGCCTCCTTTTTATCCTATTTTCCCGGCCGCATTTCCCTCTCTCTTTTCCCATTGGCTGAGGTACTTGAGAGGCACAGACTTCCCGGAACGCCTGATACCTGAAATTCCCCTCTAATGTATAACCCTCCCTTTTAATTTTTAATTCTTATAGAATTCATAGTTTCCCCCCGTTGCTTCTTTCATCTTTCGATATCCAATTTCATTTATCAGCAGCCCTGCAGTTTGTTTGTAAAGGCAACTATCTCTTTCCATTCATCAATCAGTGGAATCCATCCCATTGTTTCTTTTATCTCTCAGTGCTAGCCTTATCTACAGGCTGATCCACAGCTCATTTGTAAAGACAAATTCAACATTCCTCTCAGCTAATAAATGAGAAGTTAGCTGAAAAAAGTAAAACCTGGATTTTTTTTCTGGTGTGTGTCGGACAATACAGTGGAGAGAATTTGCGGGAGGATGATCGAGGATATCCTATTATAATATCGTTCTCGGACATTTTACTATTTTAGATCATCAGTTGTATTCTGAAAGAAATCTATTTTAATGATATGTGTACGTTTGCACGAAGTTATAGTTAAATATAGCTTGCGGCTGGGCTCTTTAATGAATAGGGGTATTTTTGGTTTTAATTCAATATTTTATGCTTGTGGTGTGTAGTGTGCTGATTTATTTTTTAATGTTATTTACTACGTGCGCTTTTGTTTTTGAGTGAAGGTAACTTTCTGGATGGTTTTGTATTTGAGGCAGAATGAATTGAAGTAGGTTTTTAAAACTGATTTTTCATATGTACGATGGGGAGTTTAGTAGGGGCAGCTCTGATGGTGGGGGCTTGGTTGTTAATTTTATCAGACGGCTTTTGTTAGATACAGCTTTTAATTCTGGAAAGGTTTTTTTTCTAATGTCGTGCTTTGAAGGTGGTTTTCGAGGATGTATGGTATAGCTTTATTTTGTTTGTAGATGGTGTATGATAAGGGCTATGA